>NC_061109.1:1393630-1540169 GCF_015104395.2 Macrobrachium nipponense
CCTGGGAAGATTCTAGAGATGTTGTTAAAGGACAGACTGAACTCATTTTTAGAAGACAATGACATTTTGCCTAAGTATCAATTTGGATTCAGACGTGAACGAGGGACCCAGACAGCCATAGCGACATTACATGAAATGCTAGCACTGAGAGTTGGCGAGGCAGAGCGAACATTGTGTGTCGTGATGTCTCGAAGGCCTTCGATAAGGTCTGGCATGACGGACTGAAGTTCAAACTGCTTAACTCTGACCTACCCGACATAATGACAAAAATTCTAAGTAATTTTCTAGATGACAGATTTAATTATATAATTTTCGAAGGACAAATTTCGGACTACTTTCCTTTGAGGAGCGGTGTCCCTCAAGGATCCATTCTCTCGCCGACTCTGTAAATTTTTTATACGCATGACATGCCGCAGGGTGGAGGGGGGTGTACCAACCTCATCTTTGCGGATGACATGACACAAGTCATTACGACAGATGACAGGAATAAAAGACATCTAGCCTTACAAACAAGCCGGCATATTAGCGAGCTCAATGAATACAAGAGACTTTGGGAAAATTAAAACTAATCGGCAAAAATTCACAATGCTTTCCATATCATCGACAAGACCGGCAGACGTCATTGTAGACGGCAGACGAATACCTTTCGTCAATAAAGCCAAGGTGCTCGGACTCACCCTGACCCGCTGAGGGATGTTCTCTCACATCCGACAGAGGATCAGGAGTGCCAGAGCTGCTAAGGCCAAATTGGCACGGTTTGGACAACTGCGACCCAAGACAAAATCACATTTATATAAGGCACTCATCAGACCTGCATTAGAATACCCCATCATACCGACAAGCCTAGTCAGTGACTGACAGACGTAAATTACAGCAATTCCAAAACGGGATCTTGTGTTGGATAGATGGCGGCGATAACCGAGGTCTGGGAGGCAGAGGAGCGGAAAGGTTGCACGAAAGATATCGCATAGAGGCAATAAACTACCGCTTCTACTGCTTGGCAGACAATGTTTGGCAAAGGCTCTCCGACTAAGACAATGAATTAGCGACAGAAAGTCTCATTTCACTAGACGACGAAGACTATAGGACACATCTCTGGTGGAGGAGACTCTCCAGATATATGCAGGAAGGACTTCCAGACCCCATCTTCATAGACGTTGACAGCGAAGACGAAGAAGAAGACGAAGACTGAATTACAAATAAATAACATACTGCGCCCAACTATCGACTGGTAACTCAATCTAAAGTGTGAGTGGACTTGACTGTGTGCGGGTGTGTGTGCGTCAAACCACACACACGCGTGTGCGGGCTCGCCCACTCACATGACAGGACGGCCTAGACGATTTACCTTCAATAAATAAATAAGTAAACCGTAGAATAATAAACAACTCATTATCTCCAGTAATGAACTGGAAAAGTAGCAAGAACTTTAAATAAAACGTTAAAATTACCATTTATTTAACTAAATTACTAAATATAATATAAGTTCATATGTAATGGAAACAAACAAAAAGACGGCCTCTACACCGCAGCAGCTGCGAGGCGCCTCCCACCGCCCCCAATGGGGGAGAGCGGGGGAGGGTGGGAGGGACCGAGGAGCGGCTGGCTGGGTGCCAAGAGGGCATTCACCCTATTACATTGCCCTCCCTCCCCATAACAACAACTCTCACGATCCACACACAAAGCTCTCCCAGGGTGGGGGGGTGGCGGGGGACTCTCCCTTGCTCCCCTCCGCTCGAAGTGAGGGGTGGTCGGGAGGGAGGGTGGTTGGGGAGGCAGTACTGACTATACACCGCTCTGTGAGCGAGAGAGGATGACAGCAGCTGACGGCTGGCGGCTGACAGTTGACTGCCTACTGCTGATGGCTGACAGTCGGCGGCTGGCCGCCTCTTCCCGGATTTGACACTTCCGTTCGCGCTTGTAATTATTAGTACGCATGAAAGGAGATGAATGAGGTTTATAAAGAAAAAGAACAAATGTGTGAATAAACGAATGATAGGTCCCCATGTAACAAACAAGTAGACAGCCTGCAGTAACAATAATCTTAAGTAGCTACTAACATACTAACACTAACAAACAGGGAAAGGAGCCAGTTGGAAATACCAGAGGTTTAAAACTGTGTTATAGCCAACCCTCCCCCTCAAATGAAAATACAAGAAAAAAAACATAAGGGAAAGGAGGTCATTGGAAATACCAGAGATTCAATTCTGTGGTATAGCCAACCCTCCCCCGCTAAAATAAATAATGGGAAAGGAAGTCATTGGAAGTACCAGTGTTACAGTTTTAGTATAACATTTATCATAATATTGCTATCATAATTATCAACAAAATTATCATCATTAGTATTATCACCATTATTATTATAACTATTATCACCATTTTAATATCACTATTAATAAAAGTTTTCACATTTCACTCACATATATAACGTATTCTGTTATATCCAACCTTCCCCCAACATCATCTACATAGACTAAGTCCCTGAACTAAAACTAGGCTTAAGTGTGATAGTTTAGGTATACATGTGTGCAAAATATGATGCATTAACATGTCTCTTTGACATAAGTAATACTGTTGATTAAAATAGAATTAAGATTGCTATTAGAACTAAGATTCTCTCTATCCATGCCTGGATCACTATAAAAGTAAAAAACAAAAATCACAAAAAAAACCAGCACTAATGTAAATACAGCACTCGTTCCAGGCGCCTGTCTCTTCTGTCACAATATAGTTTTAGACTCGAAGCACAAATGAAAAAACTTACAAACTGAAAACTAACCAGATCTCCTGATCACCTTCGGGAAGAGAGCCCGAAGTACTAACTAACACCACTAACAATTAGCACTAATTTACAGCACCGTGGCCCGAGTTCCCGCTCCCTCTCCCCACAAAGGGGCGGAGTGAGGGGAGATGATCCAAATATGGAGCCTTACCTGAAGCAACCACCAGACATAAAACAGCCCTCTTTGCCGCATACCTCACGAATCTCATAGACACATTTTAGTAACGATACAGCGATACAACAAGCACTACTTGAACACTATAAGACTGATGGGTCTGTCCCATTCTGTGATCCTAATCCTAAAATCTTCCTTTCACCCACCTCATAACCCTTCCAAAACCTTATCTTCCTTCCGAGGGACCCAACCCTCCCCTAACCTATCCTCCCCTACCGATACCGATACCTATACCGATACTAGTCAGTTGCTTCTCGGCTTTCGTAGCAGTAACATCTCTTCCGAGACCTTCTCTGGCTAATGCGAGCGGCAGCGTCATCCCAGTCGACGATAGCGGCGATTTTTCCAGTGATTTTTGGCGGAACTTTCGGCGATTGACGACGACGACACCATGAATTCTAAATCTGAGAGAGCTCTTTCACATATAAGAAAATTCATATGACATCTCTTTTTTCTCACAAATAACTTTACTTAACTAACAGTTTCTCCTGCCTAAAATTCGGTAGCTGTTGGGGTCTGAAAACTCCGATTGAAGCAGGGACAAAGGGACAAAAACTTCCTACTGTCGCAATCCTTTATTGCAAGTAGCAAAGGGACGATAGGCTGGTGTCTCTCATTAAACCAGGCAAAAGTAAAAAACATAATATACACACACACACATACATTCTCTCTCTCTCTCTCCTCGATGATAGATGAATGCAGCCATGGATCCTGTAACCCAGCCCACACCCACCACTGCAGAGGCACCTGAGAACCGGAAAAGGACGTCTTCTTCCTCCTCCTTTTCAGATGCACCTGAAGCGGTTAGACCAAGATTGGACTCCTCCACCTCCTCTGAAGAAGAAACCACCACAGCCACTCCAGAAGACACTGTAAACCTGTTATGTATGCAAGACGTTATGTAACGAGCGCGGGAAATCTTAGCTCCGCAGACACGTTCAGTTCAGAGCTATTGCACTGTGTTGCATAATGCGTAAATGTTATAAGTATAACCAATTATTATTGTGTTAGTATCGAGTCCGACACAGAGGCTTCGATCTTATAAATTCTACCTCATGTATGCAGGGTATGATTCCTTATTGTGTATAGAGCGTCGATGCTCATATGTTTGTTATGATTCTATTATATACGCTTATTGTATTTTGTATATTCAACTACCCGCCTTCTTCAATGTAGTTTAGCCAATAAACTCAACCAAGAAGATATTGCTTTATTATCGCCCTTCATCCCGGAACCTCGGCGACAAGAAATGGAATATTACATCCAATACTAAAACACCATCTTTCCCTCTACCTACAGGTAAGAGTGAAGTGAAGAATTGTCGTATGGGTCATATAACTAAAGCAGACCCAAAATAATGACGACAAAACATTGGCGACGAGAAATGGGATATTACATCCAATACTAAAACACCATCTTTCCCTCTACCTACAGGTAAGAGTGAAGTGAAGAATTGTCGTATGGGTCATATAACTAAAGCAGACCCAAAATAATGACGACAAAACATTGGCGACGAGAAATGGGATATTACATCCAATACTAAAACACCATCTTTCCCTCTACCTACAGGTAAGAGTGAAGTGAAGAATTGTCGTATGGGTCATATAACTAAAGCAGACCCAAAATAATGACGACAAAACATTGGCGACGCAGGTGACGAACTCGTAGCAGCCAAATGGAGCCTATAGCCTATGCCTAATCTCCTAGCCAAGAAGCGGAAGACGACGACCCCAATCGGACGAAGTCTACTCGAAAACGAAGAATCTCAATTACCTAGATGCCTTCATCACACTCAAACCAAGCAACGCTGTGCCAAGTCAGGAGCGTTAACACAAAAAAAGGGTTGGTTTAGAGAGTAAAAGTGCAACAGGTATGTCTATGCAAGAGTAGCCTACAAGGTAGATAAAAAAAAAAGAACTTCCAAATTCCTAGCCTAGCCTAAACTTCTTAGTATCACAGCAAAAATGCCGATAGATGTCCAAAGGTTAGACAGCTTTAGCATCGGTGATGATCCTAAATCAGTGGGTACAAGATGGAAAAAGTGGATAGGCAGCTTCCAAATTTATTTAGAAGCACTAGGGAAAATAAACGAAAAGCAGCAGAAGGCTTTGTTACTTCATACTGCAGGTTTAGAAGTTCAGGAAGTATTCAATACTTTGAATCTAACAGGTGATTCATTGCAGGACGCAATTGAAGGGCTTACAAATTATTTTGCTCCTCAAGCAAATAAATACTTTGAACGTTATCAGTTCATAGAAGCATCACAGGAATCAGGTGAGACGTAGATTCTTTTGTAACAAAGTTAAAGAAATTAGCTTCAACTTGTGAATTTGGAGATCTAGAAGACAGGTTAATAGCGCAAATTATAGTAAGGAGTAACTTGCAAGAGCTTAGAAAGAAGTTACTGCAAGAAAAGAAGTTAAATTTGCAAAAAGTTCTGGAAATAGCAAGAGCAATAGAAACTGCTAACTACCAGTCCAATGTCATTGTAGGTAAGACTCATAATAACAGCAGTAGTCAGGTAAATCATGTAGCCTATAAAAGTTGTTACCAACATGCAAAGAAAGGGCAAACAAATGGAACGAGTAAGCCTAGCCCAGGTATATCCAAGTATAACAAGGGTAAACCTAATGCATACTCACAGAAAAGTCAAAGTCACATAGGGACACAAAAACCTCAAAAGAAATCGTGCTTTAGATGTGGTAAACAAGATCATTATAGCAATGATTGGGATAAGTGCCCAGCGTCAGGTCAGACGTGCAATAACTGCAGGAAGCGTGGTCATTTAACAAGTCAGTGTAAATTTGCTAAGCAAAAGACCACAAAACAGATCAATAGAACCGTAGATTCAAATGACGGCTTTAGCTCAAATGAAGAAAGTGTACATAAGACCACAGAAGTAGAACAATTTGCATTTCACATTAATTCTGTGAACAAAGATGCACAAGAACGTCTTATGGCTCAGATAGAAATAAATGGGAAACTCACACCCATGCAAATAGACACAGCTGCAGATGTGACAATAATTTCTGAAAGAATAGCACAAACGGTACCTAACCTAGTGATAAGACCTTCAGACAAAGTGCTCAAAATTTATAATGGTACAAACATAGAGGTAGTTGGTTCATCACAAGTGAAAGTTCAGTACAAAGATCAAGAGATAGGTAAGTTACCATTGACAATAGTCAAGGGGCAAGGACAGACATTATTAGGTTTAGATTGGTTAAGATGCATAAAATTAGATTGGCCTAGTGTTCTAAGGGTTACAGATACAAAACAAGAACCAGCAGAAGAAATTTCATTAACTAATCTCCTATCAGATTACAAAGAAGTATTTGAAGACAGAGTAGGAACAGTAAAGAATGCACAAGCAGTCTTAGTTTTAAAGGAGAATGCTACTCCTAGATTTTCTGCTCCAAGACCAGTTCCATATGCATTGAAAACAGCTGTGGAAACTGAAATTAGAAGGTTAGAAAGTGAAGGTTCATGGGAAAAGGTAGATTATTCAGATTGGTCTACACCTTTAGTTCCAATTGTTAAGGACAATGGTCAAGTTAGGTTATGTGGAGATTACAAGGTGACATTAAATCCACAATTGCAAGTAGCACAACATCCATTGCCAAATCCTAAAGATATGTTCGCAACTTTGTCAGGATGCTCAGTATTTTCTAAGATAGATCTTAGACAAGCATTTCAACAACTATCCATGGATGAAAATTCCCAAAAGCTATGTACTGTAAACACACATTTAGGGCTGTATCGTCCCAAAAGACTTCCCTATGGTGTTGCTAGCAGTCCAGCAATATGGCAGCAAAAAGGAACAAAATATTTGCAGGTATGTCAGGAGTATTCATTTTCATTGATGACATATTAGTCACTGGCAAAAACAAAAAAGAGCATAGAGAAAGGTTACGTGCAGTTCTAAAGAAACTAAAGGAACACAATATCAAGGTCAACCAGAGTAAATGTATTTTAGAAGTTGACTCGGTAGAGTATTTAGGCTTTATTGTAAATGGTAAAGGTATTCATAAGACTCAAGATAAGGTAAATGCAGTGCAGTCAGCAAAGTTACCAGAAAATGTCAAGGAATTGCAATCATTTTTAGGTTTAGTAACATTCTATGGTAGTTTCATTCAAAACTTAGCGACAATTGCACACCCATTGTACAATTTGCTGAACAAAGATGTAAAATGGAATTGGACAAAGGAATGTCAAAATGCTTTTGAAAGAATCAAAGCAGAAGTGACATCACCCACATTCTTAGTACATTATCAAATGGATTTGCCAGTAAAGTTGGTTTGTGACGCCTCAAACATAGGATTAGGTGCAGTACTAGCACATGTAATGCCAGATGGTACAGAAAAACCAATAGCTTTTGCCTCTAGAGTATTGAACAAAGCAGAGAGAAATTACTCACAAATAGAAAAGGAAGCATTAGCACTAGTGTATGGAGTGAAAAAGTTCCATATGTATCTGTATGGCAGGAAAAGGTTCACATTAGTTACAGACCACAAACCTTTATTGATGATTTTAGGTCCAAAGGCAAGTTTACCGACGTTAGTAGCTGCAAGACTACAACGTAGGGCAATCATATTAGCGGCATATGATTACAACATAGAATATAGACCAACATCTAAGATGGGTAATGCAGACGCTTTGTCGAGATTGCCTGTAGACAAAGCACCAGAGCAATATGAGGAAAGTATTCTTTTGATTTCTGCATATAATTCACCTATTACAGCTAAGGAAATAGCACAAGGTACAAAGAAAGACCCCGTACTTTCAAAAGTAGTGCAGAGTCTAATAACCGGCAGAGATATTTGTGCAGAAGATGCCAATTGTAAACCATACAAAGAAATTTGGAATGAATTGAGTGTAACACAAGAATGTATTTTGAGAGGATCAAGAGTAGTGATTCCAAATGCATTAAGAAATAGAGTTCTATCAGAAATTCATGCAGACCACCAAGGTATTGTCAGATCAAAGTCAATTGCTAGAACTTATGTTTGGTGGACAGGTGTTGATAGGGACATTGAAAATTTGGTTAAGAAGTGTATGAATTGTGCATTACAACAAAACAATCCAATACCAACACGAATGCACCCATGGGAATTACCCAGATACCCGTGGCAACGTGTACATATAGATTTTGCAGGTCCATTTTTGGGATACTCATATCTGATATTAGTAGATGCATATAGTAAGTGGCCAGAAGTTATACCAATGCAAACAACTTCATCGGTAGCAACTATAAGATCACTCATGCAAATCTTTTCAACGCATGGTTTGCCAGAAAGAATAGTGACAGACAATGGCCCACAGTTTACTTCACAGGAGTTTATGGATTTTCTGAATCATCCATCCACGAATGGTGAAGCAGAAAGATTTGTTCAAACTTTCAAACATAATATGAAGTGTAGACAAGCAAACTCTGGTAATGTAGCATCTCACATTGCAAAGTTCCTATTATCCTATAGAACAACCGTGCATAATACTACGGGTATAACACCATCTTATTTGTTGATGGGGAGGAGGATCAGGAATAAGTTAGATCTAATGTATCCAAGCTTGCAGAGTCAGTTAGAACAGAAAGGTTATGATCAAGTAAAAAAACTTCCCAATGTAAGACATTTTGCTCCTTCAGGTTATGTCATGGTAAGGTCATACAATACACCAGAAAAATGGGTACAAGGAGAAATTGTCAGGAAGATAGGTAATTTACATTATGATGTTAATGTCGGTGGAAAGATTGTAAAACGTCATGTTGATCAGTTGCAGTCATTTGGTACAAATCATACAGAAGTAAAAGTTTCGAATACCTCAGACTTAAATAACTCAGATGTGCAAACTGCTCACCAAGATGTTCAAAATCATGCAACAGCTCAGAACACACCTACAGTACTCCCTAACAGAATGAGTAGAGGAAAACCACCTGAAAGATTAGATTTGTAAATGTGAGGAACAGTTGTTTCTTAGTCACAGGTAAAGGGGGAGAAGACTTATGTATGCAAGACGTTATGTAACGAGCGCGGGAAATCTTAGCTCCGCAGACACGTTCAGTTCAGAGCTATTGCACTGTGTTGCATAATGCGTAAATGTTATAAGTATAACCAATTATTATTGTGTTAGTATCGAGTCCGACACAGAGGCTTCGATCTTATAAATTCTACCTCATGTATGCAGGGTATGATTCCTTATTGTGTATAGAGCGTCGATGCTCATATGTTTGTTATGATTCTATTATATACGCTTATTGTATTTTGTATATTCAACTACCCGCCTTCTTCAATGTAGTTTAGCCAATAAACTCAAGCAAGAAGATATTGCTTTATTATCGCCCTTCATCCCGGAACCTCGGCGACGAGAAATGGAATATTACATCCAATACTAAAACACCATCTTTCCCTCTACCTACAGGTAAGAGTGAAGTGAAGAATTGTCGTATGGGTCATATAACTAAAGCAGACCCAAAATAATGACGACAAAACAAAACCCCCCTACCATGGATACAGATGAGGGTTTCCAGGTTGTCACCAGAGGCAAACAGAAGCAGCAAGGACCACCAGCAGCAACTTCAGCACCCTCACACGGAAAATACCTGATAACTCCTCCAACTGGAAGCAGCCCGTACGAATTCGTTAAGGATCTTGAAAAAAAGGTAAGGTTTTCAAGGTAAGACCCACCACCAGAGGTGAACTGTTTGTTGTTCCCACAAATAACACAACAAATGAATTCATGAAAAATAACCCTGCCTACTTCAAATACCTTAATCCTGATGACAAACCCTGCAAATTTATTTTATGCCACTTTCCTCTGCAATTTGACACCAGGGGCTATTCTGGAAAACCCTAGAGTGGTCAAGGCAGAAAGATGTCATACAAAGGGACCCAACCCCCACCCAACCCACAAAGTCTTAGTTGAGTGGAAAGGAACTCGGCCAAAATCACTGAATCTTGGCATGTGGGGCTCCTTCCCCACCATGGACTTCACACCAGAGGTACAGACACCATAGCAGTGACTGCACCGTCAAAGCCATCTGTGGTTTATGTAGTGGGAGACATCCCACAAAACTCTGCACAGATAAGTTCAAAGCTGGACAAGAAACAAATGCCAGATGCGCCGCATGCAAGGGAAACCACCATGCGTGGAACAGAAAATGCCCGATAAGGCTACAAAAAATTGACGCACTAAAAGGAATTGCACCTAGGAGCCTCCCTGAACACACACACTCACAAAACACCAGACCCCAACAGACAACTGCAGCTCCTACTACCCAGCAGGGATCAAGGTCCTATGCTACTGCAGTTAGGGGGCCTCAACAGGCTCCCAAAAACACACAGTCACACCCTCAGCCTCAGAAGAAAGAAATGAAAATACACGGCAAACCACACCCAGACCAACACACTCCAAAGAAACAAATAACCAATCCAAGAAGAAAAATAAGTTTCTCAGAACCGGCCACGCCAACAAACACATACACTTTAACCTCTCCTGTTCCCGAAACCTGCCCTATCCTCCTCACTCCAAATCCCAAAACAAGCTCCACTGTTCCTGACTCCCCAAAGCCATATAACCCCGTCTCCCCTCCTCCTCCTACCCAACAAATCAACAGGTTTGAAGTTTGCCCAGAGCTAAAACACGACAAATACATTGCACAGACCCAAGACCTCACAAATCTACTGGTGCAAATGCTATTCAAGTTTGCAGAATTAACAGGATCAAACTTCTCAAGTGGAAATAGCCAAAGAAGTGGTTGAAAAGTGCATAAGAACGTCCAGAGGACTTTTTGCATCACCATGCCTACACAAATAAATAACAACTTGGTGTCAGTTTCATCCCAAGTGACAGTACCAGGTACATCCCCAGTGCCAGGGCCAACCACAGTGTTGGTAGTCAAGGCACATCAACTGCAAATGACGAGTTAGGAAACAACAACAACACAATCAGAACAAATGATTGCAGAGATACAGACACAATAAAAATCCTCCAGTGGAACATACTAAGTGCAAACAATAAATACGCAAACACCATACACAGACATTAGAAGAAGGCTAATCACCCTGGTCAAACACACAATCCCGTCAAAGAAAGTAGACAACATCCCTTGCGGAGATGATGTAGAATCACTCAGTGTAAAACTCACACGGTACACAATATATACAGGGCTCGGGACAGCACATTTGAAGGGGAAACACTCTTCAGTGTAGCGACACAAGAAAACACAGTAATTGGGAGAGACTTCAACACACATCACCCGAGTCTAAACTCAACACAACAAACAAACACAACTGGGAGACATCTATACCAGTTTTCATGTGAATCCCCAGAGGTGTGCCTACTAAACAGTGGACAGCCAACTCATCTAAAAGGAGGAAGACTAGATCTTACCTTCACAAACACAGCACTTGAGAAGCAAGCAACATGGAAGCTGCATGAGACTCACAAGTGACCACATAGCCATTGACATTGGCCTACAGCTCAAAAAGCTGCCCCCCATACCACCACCACCAGAGAGATGGAACCCCAAGTTTGCAAACTGGGCTACATTCGAAGCCACAATGACGAGATGGGCAAGGGACTACCTTGAAAACCCAGCAAATGACATAGATATGAAGAGTTCATCAGTAAACTCAGAGAGGCAGCAAACATGTCCATGCCAAAGATCAAAAAATCCAAGATCGATCATAAAGATGCATGGTACTACTGTGAAAGAGTCAAAGAACTCAATGCCAGAGTCAACAGAGTCCGGAAACTCTTCAGACGGGAACCATCTGACGAGATGCACAGACTTCTCAGAGAGGTAATAGCCCACGCAACTGAAGAGACAAAAGAAATCAAACAACAGGCATGGTATGATTGGTGTGCAAACATCAGCAGACAAACTCCAGTAACCCAGATCTGGAGATTCCTTGCAAAAATTGCAGGGAAAGGAAGAACACCGCAAAGCATCCACCCCAACCCACAAGAAGCTGACAATATAGCCAGAAACTTCGCAGAAAGGACAAAATCCCACAACCTTCCCCAAACAACACGGGAAAAATAAATGAAATTTCCCCAGCAAGGTGGAGGGAAATCAATACTGCCTGCAACACACCTGATGACACAGACACTAGTGGTGGGCAGAAATCGACTCCGGAATCGATCTTGGCGAGTCTACCTTAGCGATCCCGGAGTCGACTCACATCCACAGAAAATCGACTCCACTCTGCTCCCTATCCGCCAGCCGTTCGGCGCACGTGATCATGACTCATTCATCAAGATCACCGACCTGGGGTCAGCTCGCTGACCGCTCAGGGTCAGGGATCGATCATCAGTCAATGACAGTCAGTGGTTATAGGAAGATCTCATCGTCGGTGTCGGAATCGCCTGAATCGCCTCATTTTAATGTAAGTGTACAGTTCAGTGCATTGTATATAAAGCATTTCTAACGTTGCATTTAGAGGACAGTTATAAAACGTGTACATACATACGTGTTATAAATAGTAGCAGTGGTATTTATGACAGTAAATAGTAGTAATTATGAGAAATAGTCACAAATACACGTGACATACATTTTTTTTTTCAAATAAGCCACGAATTCCTTTTAATTTCGAATTCACTTTCAACTTAGAAGAAACATTTCTTTATGCTTCTAAGCAGAATTACTAAGTGAAAATACAGACAGATTTTTTTTCTTCTCAGATTTCGTCCGTGGACTTTGATTCTAATCATGCAGCCAGCCGCAAAACGTGCAAGAAAGAGTCCTGTGTGGGACTTCATGGAACAGGATTCCCCCACCACCGTTAAGTGTTTGATATGTAAGCAAACGTTAGCTTACAATAGAACTACAAGTTCTATGATGAAGCATATTCAGTCGAAGCACCCTTTACAATATGCAGAACAGAAAGAAAATAATTCACCTGTTTCACCTGCAACATTGTCTCAATCGCAAGCCACATCAAGCCACTTTGCCCAGCAAACTCTGCCTGATGTATTTGCTAAAAAAGATGGCTATAAGGAAGGAGGTTTGAAAAAGCAACAACTTGATAAACTGCTCATTAAAATGATTGCAACTGACTTGCAGCCAATATCCATTGTCGAAGACAAAGGATTCAAAAATTTTGTTTATGGTCTAGATCCTTGGTGTGTTATGCCTAGCCGGAGGGATATGACTAGAAAATATTTGCCTGCAATGTATGATGAAGCTGTGAAACAAGTTCAGGGCGAGCTAAGAGAAACACCACATGTATCGCTCACAACAGATCTATGGACTTCAAGGCAAACTAGGGGCTTTATCACCGTGACTGCTCATTACATTAACTCAGAGTGGAATTTAAAATCAGCTGTATTAGAAACGGCTCGTTTGAAAGTGGATCACACAGCAGAAAATATTGCTGATGAACTAAAACGCATTTGCACTCTATGGGAAATTCTTGATAAAGTATGCTGCATTATTACTGATAATGCAGCAAATATTGTGGCAGCAGTAACAAAATACATGCAAATAAAACAACAGCCATGTTTTGCGCATACACTGAATCTTGTTGTGCAAGATTCAATAAAAAACACAAATGAAATAAAGCTGTCACAAGAAAAAATTAAGCGCATAGTGTCTTTTTTTCACCACAGCGTGAAGGCAACAGACAAACTAAGTGAAATTCAAAACCAAAATGGAGTGGAAAGGAAAAAGTTAATAATGGATGTTGACACCAGGTGGAACTCGACGTTTTATATGATGGAAAGATTTCTCGAACAGCATGAAGCCATTACCACCACTTTGTGTTTGTTAGGGAAAAGCAACATGTGCCTTAGTAGTGAGGAACTGGAAGTTGTAAAAGGTGCAGTGTTGCTACTGGGACCGTTTGAAGAGGCAACGAGAGAAATGTCCACAGAAAATTTCACATCCTTGTCAAAGGTTATTCCAATTACGAGGGCACTTCAGCAGTGCATAAACTCAAATGCTCACATGAGAACAGGTTTTGGCACTGAACTGCAAAAACAGTTGCAAAAAAGATTTGCAACAGTGGAAAAGGTGTTCCAGCTGGGAGCAGCAACGTTGCTAGACGTGAGGTTTAAAAGTGTCTTTTGTTGACATGGGAAATGTGAAGGTGACTGAAGAGAGAATTATGAATTTAATGCGCAGTGAATATTCTCAAGAGGAGATAAACGAGTCTGTGCCAGTACCTCATGTATCCCAGTCGTCAGAGAGAGAGAGCCACATAAATGAAGTGCAGGTTAAACGGGGATCACTCTGGCAATGCTTTGATGCTAAAGTGGAAACAATTATGAAGTCACAACGATTGACAAGCATAGGGCCTCACATTGAATTGAGGAGGTACCTCGAGGAACCAATAATTCCCCGGGACGAGGACCCATTGAAATGGTGAAAATGCATAGTGTACTTTTTCCAAAGCTGCATGCCTTAGCTAAAAAGTTTCTATGCATTCCAGCTACTTCTGTACCTTCTGAAAGACTTTTTTCGAAAGCAGGGGAACTAATTTCACACAGACGTAGTGCTTTGAGTGATAAAAATATCAACATGATATTGTTTTTGAATAAAAACATGTAAATAAACCCTATCTGAAGCTTTATTTTAATTATTACCGTTACTAATATGTCATACTGCTAGTTTGATCCATCTCTAATATATGTGATACTGCTTTATTGATTGATGTAGGAACCATGTGATATTGGAAATGTTTATCATTACTGGAACTATAATATGTGATACTGATCCCTCATCATTACTGTAACTATAATAGTGATACTGACTCATCATTACTGTAACTATAATATGTGATACTGATCCCTCATCATTACTCATACATGTGCTATATATTGCTTTATTGGTTAGTGTAGGTAACTTGTGATATTGAAAATATATATTACTGTAATATAAAAACATGTAAATAAACCCTATCTGAAGCTTTATTTTAATTATTACCATTACTAATATGGCATACTGCTAGTTTGATCCATCTCTAATATATGTGATACTGCTTTATTGATTGATGTAGGAACCACGGTCGGAACCATGTGATATTGAAAATGTTTATCATTACTGTAACTGTAATATGTGATACTGATCCCTCATCATTACTAATACATATGATATATATTGCTTTATTGGTTGGTGTAGGTAACGTGATATTGAAAATATATATTACTGTAATATGTGTTACTGAGCTTTCACCATTACTACATGTGATATTGGTTAACTGGTCGATTTATGTACCAAATGTGATACTGAAAAATATTTATTATGTATTGTCATATCATATTGGAAATGTTTGTCATTACTGTAATGTGATATTCAAATATTTCCAGCAAGGAAAAAGAAACGGCGGACCTTTAAAATAAACAGATGTATAAAGTAAAAGTGAAAGCTTAAAAAGAGAGGAAGATGTATAAAAGAGAAAGGAGAATAAAATGAAGGAGGATATATAAAAGAGAGAGTAAACAAAAACATAATAAGGAGTGTCAAATGAAATAGATTAATAAAGAAAATTTCTGAGGTGAATAAAAATGAGTGTAAACAATTGTAATTGAAATTAAACTTACAATCAATCTTTGAAACATATAGTAGAATAATTGATCATATGTTAATAAGACAAACACTAAAGAAGGAAATAAGTATAGCATTTATAATGAACAAAAAAAACCAAGGAATAGGCTATATGATTCGAGACAAACTGCCAAAACTAAAAGCCATAGGGCAAGGTCATAGATTAAGAGGATAAGATGGCCCAGATAAAGCAGACACAGCCTAAAGCAATGTTCTCCCATATGAAAATAGGCGACGATATGTTAATCTGTTTAAACTCCTCCCTACCACTCGATTTTGGATTGACTTTATAGTCTTGTTTGGTTGGACAGTGAACACCTGCATGTAATTATCCTGGAATGCGGGCCTATGTCTCTCTTAAGCGGCTTAGGAAGCGCCTGAGTGACTCGGAGAATATTTCTTTCCTCCAAGACCTCCCCCCACCCCCCGAGTCCCTTGTTTGTTTTTCTTAGGTGCAGCTGCACCCAGGGAGTCAACTCCTTCGATGGCGTCGAACCTCTCGCCACTACATACTACAGAATGACGTTGGGAGGGGAGTCTACTTCAGAATCGATTTTTGCGAGTCCACCCTCTCCAAGAGTCGATTTTGTCGAGTCCAAAATTTGCGATTTTTGCCCAGCCCTAGTTTTGTTTACATCCCCCTAGTTCTTCCTTCTTCTTGAGATAGAACTTAAGAGCTCTCACAGGGCATAAAGTTCTTTCCGCTTCAACTTACCTGTCAGATATATACTTAGCTGATTCACACCATTGGAGGAGGGTAAAAGACAGCTAATAACTGATTTAAACAGAAATCACAACATACGTTGTAGGTAATAAATAATTAAAACCTTGGTTGCTACCTGGTTAGACTGAAGACTTCATGGTTACTGTCCAGGAGTCTGCTTAGTCTCAAGAGCCTCAGCGAGATATTGATCTATGGCTAAGAGTTCTTGTAGGTCTGCCAAAGGGGTCTTATCCGCTTACTTGGCAGATCCTGGAAGGACTATGTCAAAGGGTGCTGATCCACTTACTTGACAAGAACCTTACTCAAGGAGCACAATACCGATCCCGATCACCTTAACCTAACACCTGTGTTAGTTCTAAGATTGCAAGGAGTTATCCCCGAACCCCTTGCAAACAACCAATAACTCAAATTACACACATACAAATCACGTAAATGTACAAAAGGATATATAAAATAAAAATTTTGTACAACCCAGCTTGTAAGACACATTCGCAGTTCCTTACTGACCCAAGCAACGGCCACCTGTGCGACATCAAGCACCATTGCCAGTAGAAAACCCCAAACCAGTCTCAAAAGGGAGGTTTACGTACACATATAAGACAAAACTATTTTGTACAACCCAACCTATAAGATACATTCGCAGTTCCTTACTGACAAAGGCAACGGCTGCCTGTGCGACATCAAGCACCCCTGCCAGTAGAAAACCGAGAACCCATCTCAAAAGGGGGGTTTTACGTACAATTTAAAGACAAGATATATAAATTTTAAGGATCGGTATGCGTTCCAAGCCCCAGCACTGTATCCGCTGATACGAAAGGACCTAGAGAGAAGCACTTCTTGTAGGTAACTGACATCTTTAAGGTAGTGGGATGCAAATACTGAATTGCATCTCCAGTAAGTCGCATTTATAATGTCTTTCAGAGCCATGTTTTTATGGAAAGCTAAAGATGTGGCCACAGCTCTTACCTCGTGAGCTTTTACCCGAAGAGTTTTTAAAGAATCATCTGTGCATTCGCCAAGAGCCTCAGTGATTACACTCCTGACAAAAAATGCTAAGGCGTTTTTGGACATGGGTCTCTTTGGATCCCGAACCGCACACCACAGGTTTTGTTTACATCCCCCTAGTTCTTCCTTCTTCTTGAGATAGAACTCAAGAGCTCTCACAGGGCATAAAGTTCTTTCCGCTTCCTCTCCCACCAAGTCTGAAAGACTCTTCACTTCAAAACTCCTAGGCCAGGGTTTTGAAGGATTCTCGTTCTTGGCCAGAAATAGAGTCTGGAAAGAACAGATCGCTGCGTCCTTCTTAAATCCCACCCGAGAATCAAGGGCATGGATTTCACTAGTTCTTTTAGCTGTTGCTAAAGAAAGGAGAAAAATACATTTTCTCGTCCAATCTCTGAACGAGGCAAGGTGGGGAGGCTCAAACTTTTCTGATGAAAGGAATTTAAGTACCACCTCCAGATTCCAGCTTGGAGTAACCGAAGATATAGATTTTGAGGTCTCGAACGATCTTATTAAGTCGTGAAGATCCTTGTCTTCTGCCAAATTTAACCCCCTGTTCCTAAAAACTGCAGAGAGCATGCTTCGGTATCCTTTAATAGTGGAAACTGATAGCTGGGATTCCTCCCTAAGGAATATCAGAAAGTCTGCCACATTGGTCACAGAGGTATCGGAGGAGGACAGCTTATTCTTCCTACACCACCTCCTGAACACATCCCACTTCGACTGATAGACCCGAATAGTTGACGATCTTCGGGCTCTAGCGATTGCTTTCGAAGCTTTGCTTGAAAAGCCTCTCGCTCTGACAAGTCTTTTGATAGTCGAAAGGCAGTCAGAGCGAGAGCGGGGAGGTTTTGATGGTACCTCTCGAAGTGGGGTTGTTTGAGAAGATCTATTCTGTTTGGAAGTGATTTGGGGAAGTCCACTGTCCATTCCTGTACCTCTGTGAACCAATCTTGAGAGGGCCAAAACGGGGCGATTAGGGTTAGTCTTATCCCTTTTGATGCTACAAATTTCTTCATTACTACTCCCTGTAGCTTGAAAGGGGGAAAGGCGTAAGCATCTAGGCCTGACCAATTCAGCAGCATGGCATCCACCGCTATCGCTCTCGAGTCTTCCACTGAGGAGCAGAAGTTCTCTATCCTCCTGGATAGGAATGTCGCGAACAGATCTATCTGTGGTCTGCCCCACAAGGACCACAGGTTTTGACACACTTGTTCGTGGAGAGTCCACTCTGTGGGGAGAACTTGGTTTGTCCTGCTGAGTCTGTCTGCCCTTACATTTTTCTCTCCTTTTACGAATCTGGTCAGGAGGGTAATGTTTCTTTCCTTTGTCCACGATAAAAGATCTCTCGTTATCTCGTAAAAGGAAAATGAGTGAGTCCCCCCCTGCTTTCTGATATAAGCCAACGCCGTGGTATTGTCTGCGTTGACTTGTATCACCTTATTTTTTATCTCTGGTTTGAAGAACTTCAGTGCCAGGAATATTGCATATAATTCCTTGGCGTTTATATGCCAGGCTTCCTGATCCTTCTTCCATCGGCCTGACACTTCTCTTACTCCTAGAGTCGCTCCCCATCCCATCTCTGATGCGTCTGAGAACAAGATTTGGTCTGGGTTCCGAACCTCTGGAGACATGCCCTCGTTCTTTTCGAGAGGGTCCAGCCACCACTTTAGGTGATTCTTCACCTCTAAGGGAATTGCGAAAGTGTCTGAAAGTTGTCCCTCTTTCCAACTCCACGTTCTCCTTAGGAAGAATTGAAGCGGGCGTAGGTGAAGTCTTCCTAGGGAAACAAACTGTTCTAGGGAGGAAAGAGTCCCCAGAAGGCTCAACCATTCCCTCGCTGAACTTCGTTCTTTCCTTAGGAAGTTCGTGACTTTCTGCATTCCTCGCACTAATCTTTCCTGGGAAGGAAAAGCCCTAAAACCCCGAGAATCCATCCGAATCCCCAAATAGACTAAGTCCTGACTGGGGATCATCTGCGATTTCTCGAGGTTGACGAGCAATCCTAGAGATTTCGTCAAATCCAATGTTGTCTGTAGATCCTCCAAACATTGCTCCTCCGACTTGGCTCGTATCAACCAATCGACGAGATAAAGGGAGATGTTTACGCCTTCCAGATGTAGCCATCTGGCTACATTCCTCATCAGGTACGTAAATACCTGAGGAGCCGTGGAGAGGCCGAAGCACAAGGCCCTGAACTGGTAGATCTTTCCTTGCGTCACAAATCTGAGATACTTCCTCGACGATGGGTGAATAGGAACATGAAAGTAAGCATCCTGAAGGTCCAGAGAGACCATCCAGTCTCCCGGACGCAGGGCTGACAGCACTGAGGCAGACGTCTCCATGGAGAATTTCTTCTTCTCCACGTATCGGTTCAGGATGCTCGCATCTAGGACAGGTCTCCATCCTCCTGACGCTTTCGGTACTAAGAAGAGGCGGTTGTAAAACCCCGGGGAGTATGGATGCTGAACCTCTTCTATTGCTTCCTTGTCCCTCATCGTTGTAATCATCTGAAGAAGTGTCTCTCAGAACATGGTCCTTGTACTTCGCCGACAATTCCTTCGGAGATGTTGACAAAGGTGGTCTTTCTAGAAAGGGTATGATGTATCCCTTTTCCAGAACAGACAAAGTCCAAGGGTCGGCTTCCCTTGAGGCCCAGGCTCCTACAAACTTAAGGAGTCTGGCACCTACAGATGTTTGGAGGACTTCGTTGCTACTTTGACTTCTTAAAAGGTCAGAAGGAGAACCTTCCTCGCTTATCGGAAGTCTTTCTTTTCGTTGGAGGTCGAGAGGAGGCGGCTCCATGAAAGGGCACAATAGGCGTACGAGTCACCTTCTTTGTAATAGGTGCAGCTGGTCTCGTCTTTTTGGTGGATTGAACCAAAAGATCCTGCGTTGCCTTCTCAGAAATTGATCGTGAGATGTCCTTCACCAACTGAGAAGGGAACAGATGATCCGACAAAGGAGAATACAAGAGGGCTGACCTCTGGGAAGGAGAAACGGCTTTTGTTAGGAAAGATCCGAACAGGGATCTCTTCTTTACAATTCCTGACCCAAAGAGAGATGTCAGCTCTCCTGAACCACCCTGTACTGCCTTATCCATGCAGGATAAGATACTATGCAACACTTCTGGCTCTAAAAAGTCTGGATCCTTTGTCTTTTTAGCCAACACCCCAAGGGACCAATCCAGGAAATTGAAAACTTCCAATACATGGAAAAGTCCCTTAAGGTGCTGATCCAATTCGGACATTCTCCAATATGCTTTCGCCGAGCTAAGAGAATGCCTTCTAGAAGCCTCAACTAAGCTTGAGAAATCAGCTTCTGCAGACGAAGGTAGCATAAGCCCCATAGCTTCCTCCGTTCTGAACCAAATCCCTCTCCTACCTCCCAATTTGCAGGGGGGGAGAGCAATAAACTGTCTTCAAAGCCTCTTTCTTAGAGTTCATCCACGTATTCAAAGACTAAAGAGCCTTCTTCATTGATATCGCTGGCTTCATCTTTAAAAATGAAGAGGACTTCGGTGTCTTGGTACTCGAAAATAGTGATCTCGGAGAAGGAGGAGCTGCAGGGCTTAAAGAATCTCCAAATTCTTGCAGGAGAAGTGAAGCTAGCACCTTATAATTAGAAAGGCCTTCATTGGTTGAAATTTCTTCTTCCAACACGTCTCACAATTCCACATTCGTAGGGGAACGAGTTCTTTTAGAAGAACCTCTATCCGGGGATCTTGTTTCCCGGGGCGAAATACTCCTGGAAGGAGATAGACTAATAGACCTAGAAGCCTTTTCTAGTCCTTCTACTGAATTCTTTCGAGAAGTAGAAACCATCACTTTCTCAGGAGTTCGACTAGTGTTAGCCTTGGAAGGAGATCTACTCCCACAAGAAGAATCACTATTGGTTGACATAGTGTGACAGGCGCCTGGCGCCTGGTTGGCGCTTGGCGCCTGGATGGCGCCACCCGCCTAGATGTAGCTTCTTCCAATCCTATTTCTGAGCGTTTCTCGGACGCCTGGCGCCTGGCCGGCTCTTTTTGCTTTGATGGCTCTTCTCGCTCATCTAGCGCCTCATGTCTGACTGACTCCTCGCTCCTGGCTGGCGCCACACGTCTGTCTGGCGCTTTGCGCCTGGCTGGCGCTTCTCGCCTGAATGTCTCGCGCTTAGTTACCGTCTCGGTAACCTTTTTACGGCTGACAAAATCCTCATTTTCATCTGAAGTAACTCATCCAGCTGGAGCCTCGCGTCTAGTTGGTGTTTTGCGCCTGTCTGGTGCTTCGCGCCTGGTTGGCTCTTGAGTCCGACTCATCGCAGGTCTATGTAAGACTGACGAACCACCATCTGATGACGAAACTTCCTTTCCTAGGAATCTCGTACAACGGAGTTCTAGATTTCTTCACTGGAAGACGAGAATCCTTTCTTCTGGGAGGATCTCTTGATAGGACTCCGACGAGAGAAGCAATCGACTCCTGCATGTTTCTTAAGATTCTCGTAGTCTCTGTATTTGGGTCTAAAGGAGGGGAAGGAGAACGATCTTTCTCATGTTCCCACGACCCCGCAGGAGAACGCAATCGACTTCTTGCTCTCTTACTTTCTGATGGTAAATCCTCAGGAAACTTCTCGGGACTCGAGTTTAATCGAGTTTCTTTCCAGCTCCTCTTCAGGGGATGGGAAAGGTCCGCAGACCTCCGTCCTCTCTTGGGAGACGAATTTTCTGAAGACGAGAAACATTCACGGAGAACGCTTTTCCTGTAGCGATCTCTGGCAGTCTGAGGTGTAACAGAATCTGCCGAGGAGACGTCTGACTGGTGGGGATTCTCCACAACCTCCGTACGGCTTTTGACATTCCTTCTCCTCTGGGCTTGGGAGCTTGAAAGAGGTCTCGGCCTGGGAGCGTTGTGGAGCCGATCAGACGCCCCCTCCACTGCACTGTGGACACTCAATTCACTATCCACAGCACTATTACACTCACTATTCTTACCTTCTATAGCCGCCATTTTAAGCTCCATTTTCTTAAGAGCAGCTTTCAGATTTGCAATTTCTGAAGCAGAGTCCATAGGATCTGCATTCGGTGAAGGTACTGAAAAATTAGAAGGAGCATTCATCATAGAAGAAGAGGGTACAAAATTACTTACATCACTAGAAAGAGAGCTAGGCCTGGTTTTGGAAGAAGACTTCCTCAACCGGTCTCTTTCTAACTTCTTCAAGTAAGAAGTTAGAGACTTCCACCCTTCAGCACTCAAACTCTCACATTCACGACATTCATACTTCCTACACACTTTACATACAGTGTGAGGATCAACCGAAAGCTTTCGGCATTCTCACCTTGCAACCCTCATTCACACACATTCTCACAACACTTCCAGAATCAGACATCATGAAGAAAAATCCAATCCAATTCCAAACAACGGTCCACAAAAGCGTATGCCAGTACAACAATCCAAATACGTCACCAAAGGTCCAAAACGAAGAGCAATAGTAATGCAAAAAACGAAATCCAGCCGGAGAAACTAACAACGATGTTGCTAGTAGCGCCAACAGAAAATCTGATATAAAATGGGAATGGTTCCTATTCCTGCCACCCAGCGGCAGAGCGGTAGATCACCTGACCTATCGGTAGTGTGTGCGCGAAATTTGAAATTCTGTCGGACGACGGAGTCAAATAGCTAAGTAT
Organism: Macrobrachium nipponense; assembly: GCF_015104395.2. NCBI lineage: Eukaryota > Metazoa > Arthropoda > Malacostraca > Decapoda > Palaemonidae > Macrobrachium > Macrobrachium nipponense. Next base: position 1,416,523 of record NC_061109.1, read on the forward strand.
ATATCTGACAGGTAAGTTGAATGTATAAAAGTATGAAATTTATAATTCCCAGGGTCATGGTTTGAACCAAATTCATTTTTACCTTGTAATTGGTGGTTTTATCCTTACTGCCACCACAACTGAAACTCCACGTACAGTGCTTATTTGATTGTTATTATACACATTTTGGTCTCGATTTACTCCACATTGCACTTTAACCAAGTTCTGTTCCTGGTTCCTAAGCGCGCGCCACAAACACAGTTACAAACAGCAGACGACGGCACTGCAGTTTTATTCCCTAAATTGTTTACTTTACTCGTTATTTAGTTAAACTTTACTTTGTTATTTAAAAATGTTATTGTCATGATACAATAAAGTTTTATACATACTTACCTGGCAGATATATACTTAGCTATAGACTCCGTCGTCCCCGACAGAAATTCGAATTTCGCGGCACACGCTACAGGTAGGTCAGGTGATCTACCGGCCTGCCACTGGGTGGCAGGAATAGGAACCATTACCGTTCTAGAACCAGATTTTCTCTTCCACCTGTCTCCTGAGGGGAGGCTGGGTGGGCCATTTAATTGTATACTATATCTGCCAGGTAAGTATGTATAAAACTTTATTGTATCATGACAATAACATTTTTATACATTCAACTTCCCTGTCAGATATATACTTAGCTGATTGGCACCTTTGGCGGAGGGTAAGAGACAGCTATTTACTGAATAGACAGGTAAACAACATACGTTGTAGGTAATAAATAAATAAAACCTTGGTTCCTATGTGTTTAGACGAAGGGTTGACTTCCTAGCTATTGCTAGGAAACTGCTTTGTCTCAAGAGCCTCAGCGAGGATGTGACCTATGGCTAAGAGTTCTTGTACATCTGTCAATGGGGTCTTATCCACTTACTCGACAGAATCTAATGGTCTTTTGTCAATGGGGTCTTATCCACTTACATGACAATACACCTATGCCTAGTGGCATAATTAAGGAGCACAACACCGATCCCGATCACCTGATCCTAACACGAGGTTTTGTGCTTAATTTGAAAAAGTTATCCCCAAACTCCTTTCAAACAACCCAAAAAAAAACACTATGTTAAAATGAAAATTAACTCACTAGTTAAGGATCAGTGTTGGCTCCCTATCCCAGCAACGTATCCGTAGACACGTATAACCAAGAGAGAAGGATCTCTCGTAGGTCAACTTGACCTTCTTCGTGTAATGGGAAGTCAACACAGAGTTGCATCCCCCGTAAGTGACAGCTAACATGTCCTCATGACATAATGTTATGGAAAGAACAAGAATTCATAAAAGCTCGCACTTCATGCGCTTTTAATTCTCAGCTGTTTGAAGGAATCAATTTACTCATGAAGTGCTTTAGCGATCACACTTGTTTCAAAGAAGACCAGGGCTTTCTTTGAAATGGATCTCTTCTGGATGAAGCCTAGAGCCTGGCTGGCTCCTCCCCACTTGCTAGAGCTTCGAGCTTGGTAGTCTCTCGAGGATGTCTGGTGATGTCCACATCGGACACTCTTAACTGTCCGATTTGTTCGCCTCTAGCGCATCTGCGCTAGGTTGGAGGCCCGCTCTTTCTCCTCATCAGACAATGACAGTGTTCCTTGGAACTGTCTGCCTCTGGCGTTTTTTTACGCCTGTTTTGGCATTTGGCGCCTGGTTGGCGCTACATTGTCCGAAAGTCCTGAACATCCACAATAGTTTATCAGGAGACTGGAGAAGGGTGGAAGAAATTCTTCCCCTTTGAGCTTTTGGCCTCCCCGGCAAGGGAAGGTGATTGTAGTCAGCTACATCCATTAGACGATAGGATATCTAACAGTACGAGAGATAAGAGTCTTCCTCCGAGGAGGATCCTTCTTGATTACTTCTGTTGCTAACGAGATCTCTTCTTACATGTTGATGAGGTTCCTCATTGCAGAATCTTCCCTATCCTTGTCCAAAGGAAGGGAAGGAGCCTGGAAGTCGAAGGAGACTCCGAGCTGAAATTGGGAGGACTCCTGATTTCTAGCTCTTTATTGTATCCCTCTGAATACCTTCTGGGAAGCATTTCGAGCCCTCATCGCATCCCAAAGACTCTGTAGGCAAACGTTTAAACCATTCTTCTTCTGTAGATGAAAACGTAAGTACCCTGCCTGGACATCGAAACCTCTATCTGAAAGCGTTGAGTCAGGAAAATAGGGTTTTAGTTCTTTTACCAGACATACTATGCTGGCAAGAACCCATAGCCGAGTCTCCATAGAATCTGATGCGAGATTCCAATGCACAAAAAATTCACTTGTCTTCTTGGTCGTTTAGGACCAAGAGAAACAAAGAATTCCCTCATAAAATTTCTCAAAGAAGTTAAATGAGGAGCAAGCAGTTCCATCTTGCTGGAACATGGAATATGAGGTCCAAAAAAGGATCCCATTTGAAGTACATGATATCCTACTCTTGTCGTATTGAGGTATCGTATAAGATCTCGAAGATCTTAATTCTCTGCTATCTCTAATTCTCCTTGTAGAGACAGAGTATAGCCTTTTACTGCGTTCATTGATAGCAGATATATACAAAGGTGATTCTTCCCTCTGAAAAGGAAGAAAACCCGCTATGTGGTTCACAGAGGTATCGGAAGAGGACAGTTTCCCCATTCCATCTAGCACGATCTGCAGCCATTCTATGTCTTTAACATGACTTGTCTTTAACATTGAAAAAATCCTCTCATTCATGTCTACTTCTGGTCAGTCTGCACTCAGACCGACTCAGAGTGGAGAGGTTTTTCAGGTCTATTTATAATAGATTCTGATAGAATATCCAGACTCTCTTGGAAAAGCCTTCCGAAACATGCTGTGAGAAAAACGTGACCTCTGTGAATCCAACCTCTCTAAGACCAAAATGAGGCATAAAGTATCATACTCTCTTCCTTTGACGCCCTTTATCTTAATATCTGTTAAGAATTTATATTTAAGGGAAAAAAAGACTAAAGTTTTATTCCCCCTTTTTTTTTTTTTTAAACTAAAGATGGCGTATATTGTTACCTCTCTTGGATCGAGAATAAGGAAGCAATCTATAGGAAGCCTGTTCGTCTTCCACCTTGCGAAGAGATCTATGAAGAAGACTTCTCGCCGGTTTTTTACAACTCTTTCCAATAAATGTTAGACATACGTTAACAGTTATTATCGTCGATCGAGAAGGTTTCTCACGGACGTGCAACATCTTGCAGTGAACCTCTTAAGGATCGTTACGTTCCGTGTCTGTTTTCCAAATAGGTTCTCTTTTGTCAACACGAAAATGGGCGAAAAAAGAGATTCTCGATGCTCCTTGCGATATGAGAGAGTTGTGGAATTGGCCTAAGTGATTAAAATAAATCATTTCATCCTTCCTTGGGATAGACCCCTTTCCGATTAGATGGGGAACGAAATCAGGAACGAATCTTGCCGTTACCGAGCCTGCTGTCAGAGAGGCTACTGGACTCTTAGGTTAATAACACGCTAAAACGAGAAATTATCTTGGATGGCGCTTCTGGCGCATTGCGCCAGGCTGGCGCTTCTGGCGCAATTTGCGCCAGGCTGGTGCTTCTGGCACAATTTGCGCCAGGCTGGCGCTTCTGGAGCATAGAGCCAGCCTGGCTTTTCTGGAGCATAGAGCCAGCCTGGCTCTCCTGGTATTCCACCTTGTGAGGTGGCGCCAGGTGCCCGTCTTGGCGCCTGGCTGGAGCCAGTCACCTAAATTGCTTGTAATTCTTTTTAGATTATGTGCCAGAACATCTGTGCCTTTATGGTACCCGGCATCATTTCGTATGTTAATTCCGTTCTTTAGTAAGAAAAAACTTTTATAGACGTAGTATAGTCCATTCAGGGAAACAACTTTTGCCACGAAGAGAATGTTTCCCATCAGATTCATCCCTCTTCTCCTGAGCAATCTCCGTTCTCTAATAAGGTTATGCTTTCTTCATGCGCTTCTCGAAAGCATGAGAGCATTACATAATATCATGCACTGCCGTATTATAATCCTCTATAATACTGTTACATCGAGGTAAACAGCATTAATCTAGGAAACCTTTGTAAGAATAGTAGGAATTCAGTTGTCAGCCATAGAGTTAACTTCGGTATGTGCATATGACTTGACCATACCGTAGTCTTAATGTGAATTCTCTACTACATTTTTTCCTCGCCGAGGCAGAGAGAGAATGGAAAATTTTCTATCTTTGTTCTTTTCGTTAATAAAACGAATTAGTGTTAGACGAAGGAGATCCTAATGAGAAGCAAGGATCAAAGAGAACCACTTAAGTTTCCTATCCTTGGACATAAGGCCATAACCTACGCCTCCATTATTTGAAAGAGCCTCTAATCAAATAATGAAAAACAGTTTGCTGCAAATATCTATAGAAGAGGATGATTTATAATCCTCTTAATAGTAATGAACTAGGAGAAGGAGGGGTGTGCAGGACTCAAGAGACTCTCCGAATTCTTGCAATAAAAGGGTGCTAAGGTCTTGTAATCTGAAAGACCTGCACCCTCATTGACTTCCAAGTCTGATATATCTTCCATCTCTTGTCCCATAAAGTTGGGAGAAGAATGAGTCTACTGAGGAGAGCGCCTCTCTTCACAAGGTGAAGGGCTTTAAGCAGTAACAGCCCCATCCTGACAAGGTTACGTTCGCATGTGCGACATCTTGAGTACCTGGCAGGTGAAGGCTGATCCTGCGAAAAAACGTCTCTCCAAATCAAACCATTCTGACAGAGACGAAGTCACTTATGCAACCACTAGAGTCCCTGTCATGAGAAGTTTGTTCTTGCGAGAAACTTCCCACAATCTCAGCCACATCCTGACACGGGCGGCGGCCGCCTGTGCGACATCTTGCGCCCCTGTCAGGAAAAACTGATCCTGTGACAAATCTCAAAGAGGAGACTCCTGGTTAATTCTATCTTTCAACACCACGAAGCTGGAGATCCTGGAGCCTGGCGCCTGGCTCCTGGCTGGTGCCTGGCTAGTTCCTGGCTGGCTCTTGGCGCCTGGCTAGTTCCTGGCTGGCTCTTGGCGCCTGGCTCCTGCCTGGCGCCTGGCACTAACTGCAAGAAGTGCTGTAAGAATCTTAATTTGACAGTCCTTCCCTCGTTGGAGCCTCGTCTTCTGAAACTTCCTCTAATTCGAGAACATCAGAAGGAGATTGATCCTTTTTATCGGATAATTCTTCCGTAGACCTCACTTTCTCGGAAGGCGAAGGACTTCTAATTGGTGAAAAGACTGAGTGACGTCGTAGCTCTATGTTGGAAAGCATGAGATGTTACAAAGTCTCTACAGGATATCCGCTAACTGGCGATTCTTGCCTAGCTGGCGCCTGGTGCCTGACTGGCGCTTATGGCGCCTGGCGCCTGACTGGCGCTTATGGTGCCTCTGGCGCCTGCCTCTTCTTTTGGCAGGCTCCTTGCACCTGTTTGGATCCTTTTATCCTGGCAGGCGCTTCGCTCCTATGGTAGGTGCATTTTTCATGGCAGGCTCCTCGCGCCTGGGAGGATCCTTGATCATGATATGTGCCTGGGCAGGAACCTGGCGCCTGGTTGGTGCCTGGATGAAGCTGTCCGCATCGATCCAATTTTCATCTTATGTACGTCCACTGGACAGGACTCTTGATTAGAAGGAAAACTTCCTTTCTAGGTACTCATACCCATGACGAGATTATCTTGCATATTCCTGAGAATCTTCGTCAATGAATCTTCCTTCTCCTTATCCGCTGAGGGTAAGGAGGTTTAATAATAAGGGAAAAACACTGTTTTTAGGATGCCTTTCCAATGGCTATCCTTGGCAGTCTGGGACGTTCTACAGAACCTGCCGAGGGGACACCTGACCAGTGGGGATTCTCTATAACCTCCGTAAGGCTTTCGACATTCCTTCTCCTCTGGGCCTGGGAGCTTGAAAGAGGTCTAGGCCTGGGAGCGAGATAGAGCCGATCAGAGCCAACCCTCCATTGCGAAATGGGGGAAAACCACTATAGTAATCACTTTCTTACCTTTTAGTAGCTCGCATTTTTTTTTTTTTTGAGCTACATCCACCCTTTATCTTCAAATTGCAAACTATGGAATTTGTAGTATCTGTGAAGTAAGAAGGTGATGAGGATTGGCAAACACTCTACTAGTACTGTTTAATTACCTCTAAACCTGCTCGTTAGTACGAGAGCTATTAAAAACTTCTAAAGGATAAGCGGTATCTTAGTTATTATGCATTTTTTATGACTTCCTAGAGTAAGAAGTTAGAAGTTTTATATTTCCTCAATCAAATTCTAATAAACTTATTACACGTATTAATGAATAAATATTAGATTTCCCTTTCTTGCAAACTATGTGAGTGCTTCTACCGAAAAGTTTCGGTAGTTTTATAACGTCATATATGTTTTTCGAAATTTGTTTTTGAAACTAAATTCATTACAAAGTTAATAAAGTGTCATTGCGAACCAAAGACCCATGTACTTCCCTGCAAAATTGACAGCCCAGAAGATAGATGGAGATTGGAAACACCCGAAAATCAAGTCAGGAGGTGGTACCGCAAACGTATGTTTACAATACGGACCGAACAGATCAAAATCTGGTTCCTAGAACGGTAATGGTTCCTATTCCCTGGCCACCCAGCGGTCAGGCCGGTAGATCACCTGAACTCTACCTGTAGCGAGGTGCCGCGAAAATCTTCGAATTTCTGCTCGGGGAAACGACGGGAGTCTATAGCTAAGTATTATATCTGACCAGGGAAGTTGAATGTATAAAAATGATATTGTCATGTTGACAATAAAGTTTTATACATACTTACCTGACAGAGATATACTTAGCTAATAGAACTCCGTCTGTCTCCGAACAGAATTTCAAATCAATTTCGGCGGCAACACGCCTACAGGTAGGTCCAGGTGATCTACCGCCCGAGCCCAATGGGGTGGCCCCCACAGAGGACTATGGAACCATCCCCGTTTTTCTAATCAGAATTCTTCTTCTTCTCCTTTTTTACCACCTGTCTCCACTGCGGGAGGCTGGGTGGGCTATTAATCGTTATATAATCTGGGTCAGGTAAGCATGTTGGATAAAACTGTTTATTGGTAACATGACAATATCATTTTTTATACATTCAACTTCCCTGCCAGATATATACTTAGCTGATTAGCACCCATTGTGGTGTGGGGTTAGGTTGGGTTGGGTAAGAGACAGCTGAACAAAACTGAAATAGACAGGTTAAACAAACATATGTTGTAGGTATTTATTTTAAAACCTTGGGTTCCTACCTTTATTAGGCTTGAAGGACTTCGCGGGCTACTGCCTTGGGAGTATGCTTTAGGGCCTCAAGAAGCCTCCAACAAAATAGCCGAGGAATTTTTTTTTTTTTTTTTAAAAATGATCTATGGCTAAGGAGTTCTTGTGGGTCTGCCAATGGGGTCTTAATCCGACTTACTCCCGGCAAGAGCCTAAAGGTCCTTTCATCATTGGGTGCTATTCCACTTACATGACCAATACACCCTTGGTTCAAGGAGCACCAAAACCGGGATCCCGGTAATCACCTGGATCCTAACATCCCATTGTTAGTTTCTAAAGATTGTAAGGAGTCATCCCCGTAACTCCTCACAAACAACCAAAAAACTCGAAACATAAGTTACACTTTCATTACAAAAATATACAACAAAAAAAATTTTCTTTTACGCCCCTACTAGTTACATACATATTACCCTTGATCGCCTACCAGCAATGACCACTCTGCTCCCGGTACGGCACAGTAGTGAGCTTGCTACTAGAAAAACCAATGCACATATCTGACAAGAGGGTTTTATGATACGATAAAAACAAAAAAACAAAACTTAAGGATCAGTCCTTTGGCTCCAAGACCCCAGTACTGTATCTGCTGATTTTAAAAAAACCAAAAAAAAAAAAAGAGGACCTAGCGAGAAGCACTTCTCAATAAGGTTCAACAGTCTTCAACGTCCTTTCAGATTAACTGAGATGCAAACACTGGAATTGCACCACCCCAATATGTCGTCTCAAATGATATTGCTTCAGAGACCATAATTCTTGCTTTTGGAACGCCAAAGACGTTTGCTACTGCTCCTTACTTTCATGCGTCTTTGAACCCTTTAAGAAGACCGAATGGATTCCTCCGAGCAGTTTCTTTGGTGAGCCCGGTCAAGTAGAAATAAAAGCTTTCCTCACGAAAGAAAGCCAAGGGTGGTTCTTGGACATGAGTCGTTTGGGGTTCTTTACTTTGCCACTACCACACCAAAGACTTGTTGGACAAGGCTCACCCATCTGCCTCTTCCTTTCTAAATCAAATTTAAGGTATTTAAGGGCTCCACTGGACAGAGAGAGTCTCTCCTATTCTTATCTGCCTATCTAGGTTAGATAGGTACATTTTACCCTCCAAAACTTCTTGGCCAAGGTTTTGATGGGTTTTTCGTTCTTTGCCAGAAAAACATTGTTCTGGAAAGAAACAGATGGCATAGCATATCCTTTGCAACCCCAACCTGTTGGAATCCAGAGCGAGCATAATTCGCTCCGTCACTTTGGCTTATAGCGAAGCCAGCCACCCGGAAACCAAAGCATTTCCTAGTGGGACGTCGCGGAAGGGACGCCAGATGTACAAAGGTTCGAATTTATCCGATGAAAGGAATTTTCAGGACCCACGTCTAGATTCCAAACTAGGCTGTTTTTACAGGGTAGCTGCTTTCGAAGTCTCAAAAGATCTAATTAGATCTTGGTAGATCTTTGTCGTTCAGCAATGTCCAGGCCTCCGATTCCTGAATACTGAACGACAGCACGCTTCGGTATCCTTTTATTGTCGAGGACAGATAAGGCGTGAATTCCGCTCTCCCAGAAAGAGGAGGGAAATCGGCAATATTTTCCTACTATAGAGGTACTGGTAGGAGTGGACAGCTTCTTTGACCTTACAAACCAACTCCTAAAAAGGAACCCCCCCCCCTTCCCACTTTCGACTGGTTATACTCTTCTCGTTCGAAGCTCTGCGGGCCTCTAGAGATAGAGCCCGGCAGCCTTGCGAGGAAAAGCCTCTCGCTTATGACAAGTCTTTCGATAGTCGAAAGGCAGTTAGAGCGAGGACCTGGGAGGTTGGTTTTGATGAAAACCTCTCGAAGTGGGGTTGTCTGGAGTAGATCGGCGTGCTGCTTGGAAGCGATCTGGGGAAGTCCACTATCCACTCCAGCACCTCCGTGAACCATTCCTGGGATGGCCCAAAATGGGGCTATAACGGAGTTCAACTTCGTGCTCTTCGAAGCTTACAAAGGCTTCCTTGAGGCACTTTGTTGTTTTCTTTCTTCTTCTTTCAAGCTATTATTACTTAAGTTCTTTTTATTTTTCCTTCCTTTTTTCTTCTAGAATATTTTATGAATAACTTTGGTATTTGATTTATTTTTTCTTTTTCCCCGTACCCCATGGAATTTTTTGAACTGGGGGAAAGGCGTAAGCGTCCCACACCCGACCAAATCCATGAGAAAACGCATCTATTGCGAAGGCTCTCGGATCTCTTCTTACTAGAGAAGCAAAAGGTCTCTATTCTTTTGGAGAGGAACGTCGCGAACTAGGTCTATGTGATGGTTTCGCTTCCCCCACAGGGACCAAAAGACTTCGACACCACTTGCTTCGTGAAGAGTCCATTCTGTGGGAAGGGACCTGGTTTGCATTCCTTTTGCTCAGTCCTGTCCGGCTCGCACATTGCTTGATCCCTTGAACAAAACCTTGTTGAGAGGAGAGTTATGCCTCTTTCTTTCCGTTCCAGGTTAACAGGTGTCTTGTCAAACGTGATAGAGGGAGGGAAAAGAGTGCGATGCCTCCATTGCCTTGCGTATGTTAAGCCAGAGCCGTGGTGTTGTCATTGAGTTTTTATCTGGTATCAACACCCGATCTCTGACTATTTGTTCGAAGAACTTTAACGGCTACGGTGTATGGCCACAAGTTCCTTGCAAATTGCATGTGGCCCAGGACACCTGTTCCTTTCGTCCAGGGTGCCTGACACCTCTCTTGCTCCCCAGCGTCGCTCACCCCAATCCCACTATCCGAAGGCGTCGGTAAAACACAAACTTGGTCTGGGGTTCTGTAGGGCAAGCGATACGCCTTCGTTCTTTTGAAGCTGAGGGGAATCACCACTTCATTATTGATCTTTTTAACTTCCTTGTGGAAGTATTGGGAAAAACGTCCGAGAAGTTGGACCCGTCTTTCCAAACTCCACAACCTCTTTGAGTGGAAAAAACTGAAGCGGGCGGTAGGTGAAGTATCACCCTAGCGAGAAGAAACTTTTCCAATGAGGACATTGGGGGTCCCTAACAGGCTTCAGGTAATCCCTCCCCGCTGAGCTGTTCTTTTTCGCTAAGAAGCTCGAGAATTCCTTCGGAACAAAACCTCGAGCGATTCTTTCCTCGTAGCGAAGGATACACCCGAACAAAACCCCGAGAAATCACCATCTGAATCCCCAGATAGTACCAACGGCTCTGGCTGGGGATCAGGTTGTTGACTTCTCGAGGTTGACGAGCAAAACCCTAGCGGAATCTCTCATTTTCCTTGTTTACCTTGTTACTTCTAAAGATCCTCCAAAGCCACTTGACTCTCTTATTCGACTTGGCCCTTATCAGCCAGTCGTCCAAGTAGAGGGAGATGTTTATTCCCCTCTAGGTGAAGCCATCTTGCTACATTCGCCATCGTCCAATCTATCCTGGTGGGCGCAACTCGCCGCCGGACATGACAAGAGGCCGGACGTTTCCCATAAATACGAAACTTCTTTTTCTGTTTACGAAGCGATTCAGAGCGCTTACGTCCAGAACTGGCCTCCACCCCCCCCCCGATGCCTTTGGTACTAGAAAAAGGCGATTGTAAAATCCACCCGGGGGAGTGTGGATCTTGTACCGAGTTCGATGGCCTCTTTTTGCCCACATTTGCTCCACCCATTTTGAAGGAGAGCTTTCGCATTAACGGGTCGCTGTACCTCGCTGACAGTTCCCGAGGGCGTAGATGTTAGGGGCGGTTTGTCGTCAGCAAGGGGATTACATATCCCTTCTTTCAGGACCGACACGGGACCAATGGTCCGGCCTCCCCTTTGTTCCCCATAACTCCCGCAAAGTTCCAGGAGTCGTGGCGCCCCACTGGTGCTTGGGAGGGGCAGGGGAAACAAGTCAACTTAGATTCTTTTTGAAGGCTAAAAGGTCCCCCTAAATGAAAACCTTCCTCTCTTTTCAGAGCCTTCTTTTCTGGCAGGGGGACGGGGGACGGCCGTTAGCAACCTTCCACGAAAGGGCTGGTCCTTTGGGGGGGGGGAAAGGGGTAGGGACGAGGTTCCTTCTTAACCGTCGCCACTACCGGTCGTTCCTTTCTTGGACGTTTGAGTAAGCAGGTCTTGTTTGTTTCGCCTTCTCAGTTAGTTGAGCGAGATATTATCCTTGACGAACTAGAAGAACAAACAGATGATCTGATAGCGGGGCGAAACAGAGGTAAGGCAGTCCTTCTGGCTCGGGAGAAACCCCTTTCGAATTAAAAGGGAAACCATAACACTGGATCTCATTTTTCAGGAGGACCCAGCACCGAAAAAGTGAAGCCCCTTCACCTGAACCGTCCTTGTACTTGCCCACGTACTGCCTTGTCCATGCAGGACATTAAACGCTAAGATGGAGAATTTCTTTTGGGTTCTTCAGAAAACTCCCGGATCCTTAGATTTGTTTGGCCAGAACTCCGAGCGACCAATCCAGAAAACTTGAACACCTCTAAAGTGACAAAAAAGTCCCTTTAGAAAGTTGGGTTCAACTCTGAAGTTGCTCCACGTCGCTTCTGACCGATCCTAAGGAGTTGGACGTTCTAGAAGGCCTCCACTAAACACTGGAAAAAAGTCGGCAATCTGCAGATGGCGGGTAAAGGAAAAAAGACCCATAGTCTCTCCTGTCCCATACCCAAATACCTCGCTTCCCGTTGGCAATCTGGAAGGAGGCATGCAGAATACCGTTACTTTCCTAACTCCTTCTTTCTTGTCCATCCAAGGAAATCTAAAGAATGGAGTGCCTTCTTCATTGATATCGCATGGCTTCATTTTCAAGAAGGGCCGACGATTTTATGCCGTAGTTTGAAGCTCGAAAACAAAAAGAGCGAACGAGGAGAAGGAGGAGCCGCAGGACTTAAGAGAAATCTCCAAAACTCTTGATAGTAGTAAATGAGGCCAAAGACTTTGTAAACTAGGAAAAGTCCCATCATTAGCAAGGAGGATCGTTCGTCAGACAACGCGTCTAAACCCTCGAATCCGACGAAGGAAAGGGGAACGTTCCCGTTTTTGAGGAAGAGGTCCTTCCAAGAACCCCCCCCTCCTATGTTTTCTGAAGGAAGTGGGCTATTCTATTTAGGCGACAAGAGGTCATAACCATCCAGGAACGAGTCCCCCGACTCTTGACTTCCTGGCTCTTGACTCACTTTGACCCTCCTGACTCCCTGCCCTCCTGGCTCCTGACTCCTGCCTCCCTGACTCCTGACTCCCCTTGCCTCCTGACTCCGGACACCTGCCCTCCCTGACTCCGGACTCCGGACTCCTGGCTCCTGCCTCCTGGACCTGGTCCTGGGCCCATCCTGGCTCCCTGGCTCCTGCCTCTTGCCTCCTGGCTATCTTTGCCTCCTGGCTCGTTGCCTCCTGGCTCTTGCCTACCTGTGGCTCTTGCCTCCTGGCTCTAGCCTCCTGGCTCTTGCCTCTTGCCTGGATGCCTCCACACTCTTGGCTCTTGGGGCTCCTGCCTCCCTGGATTGACTCCTCACTCCTGGCTCATTGGCTCCTGCCTTCGTTGGGTGACTCCTCACTCCTGGCCGGTGGTGCCAGACGTCTGATTGTTTCCATCCAGGGTTTCGTACAGGAAAACCTCCACTTCGGGTAGGAGGTAGTTATCGATCCTGGAGGTAGATACCTCCATAAAACGTCTTGGAGGATCTTTTAATAGAAGGGGAAGTGGTCTTTCCTTCTAGGAGGGACTCCTTTGGACAGGGACTCCTACAAAACGACGAAAATCTGTTCACCTGCATCCGCCATTATGAACTTCTTAGGTAGCCTCCTCTTTATCCTCTTCTGGGGAGGAGGGGTCAAGGAGGAGGTGAGGAGTTCCATAGCCCTCCACCCTCCTGCCCCTTCCTTCACCTCTGGTTTGGAAGAATGGCTCTTCTCGCCTTCTTAACTCCCGATGGAGGACTCCTCCTCCGGGAAGTTTTTTCAGGGCTCGAGTCGATAGTTGGGCGCCCTCCAAAACTCCTCGTTGAGAAGGCCGAGACGATCGGAATCCTCTCCAATCCCGTCTCGGAGACGAAGATTCCCGACGAACGAGAAAACACTGCACTTAGGACGGCTTTACTAATAGCGGTCCTTGGCAGTCTGGTGGGTGTCACAGAAACCGCCCGAAGGGGACCCTACCTGAACGGTGGGGAGTTCTCCACAAACCCTCCTTTCGGCTTTCGACATTCCTATTCGCCTCTGGGCATGTGAAGCTTGGAAGGAGTCCTAGACCTATGGAAGGCGTTGCTGCAGGTCCGACCAGATGCCCCCTTCCACTCACCATTGGGGGACACCTTATATTCACTGTTCCCTAATGGACAAATCACTAGCCTTATCCTGTATGGTCAGCCATTTTGTTTTCCATTATTTTTGAAGGCTTGCTTTTAGAATCTGCAAGTTCTTTCGCTGGATCTACAGGTTCTGCCAATAGGAGAAGGTGCTTCACCAATGGAAGGAGAAGTAGCAAGACTTTACCCTTGGGGAAGGATCCCCAAGCTTGGAATTTAGTTCAGATCTAGGAACTAACTTAAAACTTTATATGAAAGAAGCCTTTCCTCCACTCTTTCTTTTCTTTCTACACTTTTTTAAAAATTAATTATTAGATTCTTACCATTCGTTCTCACTCAAGTTCTCACGATTCTTTACCAAGTATGTTAGTAAAAGAACATTCATACTCCCTTGGCACCTCTTGCATTACCGTGTGAAGGGTCTACCGAAGCTTTTCGGGGCAACCTCACCGTTTAACAGCCTACATTCACACAACGGTCTCACAACCATACCAGAGGTCCAGACCATATTTACCAGAACAAAAAACTCCAAAAAAAAAATCCCAAAAAGGGGGGTTCCACAAAACAGTCACCCCAAAAGCGTATGCCCATCCACCAACAATCCAGATACGTCACCAAAAGTGCGGTCAGAAGATCAATTGCCGGTGAAAAAAGAAAAACCCCCAAATTCGAGAGGAACCAAACAACAATTTGTTATGGTCCGGCGACCAGCAAGAATTTCTGATTAGAAAACGGGGATGGTTCCTTAGTTCCTGCCACCCCAAGGGCAGGGCGGTAGAATCACCTGGACCATACCTGTAGCGTGTGCCGCCCGAAATTTTCGAAAAATTCTGTCGGAGGACGACGGGAGCTATAGCTAAGTATATATCTGGCAGGGAAGTTGAAAATGTATAAAAATGTTGAATTTAATTCATGTTTATTATTCGCGTTTTTTTTGCAACCAAATGACCCCCGAAAAACGTTACAGATATTTTTCTAAAGTAGTACATACAATCCAATGTTTCTAACCTTTGTCGTACATCTGGCTGCCGCAAAACCCATAGAGGGGAAACAGACTACGGATAAGTGGATTATAATTTTTTTTTTTTTTAGCACCTTTTCATTGATTTTAAGGCTATACAGTTAATCACTTTTGGGTTACGAAAACTCGATTAGTATAAAAACGAATTTTTTTAACTTACGAAGTGACGCCCTCATTTCTGGAAATACGAATTTTTCGCTTGGGAATACGGAACTGCGCGGAAATTTCCATCATGGGGAAGGCCGCCTGATTTGTTTTACAATCGGATGACGGGTGGGAATCTGCGAACGGCATTTTTTCGGCCAAAACTTAACGCCTTGCTTTTGTTTACAGCGGATGAGCGTGGGATTCTGGCGAATGCATTTTTTCGGCCCAAAACTTAACGAGGGTCACGTGGAACTCTCCTCCTACGCATCCCTTGACCCTTTTTAAACCATAACTTTTCAAACACACAACCCTTCACAGCTGGCCACACGGGTAAGCCCACTTGAACGCCGAATCTGTACCAGTGATACGCTCCTCACAAATTTGCTTTAGTGATTTGCGCACGTGTTGTTTTGTTTCCGTGATAGTGGCTTTATACATTTACTATTACCTCCCAAATACTGAAAGACAAATGGCTCCCAAGAAATGACGCAAGGCTAAGCAGCAAGAAGAAAATGCAATAAGGAAAGAAGGAGGATTGATTACAGTTCGAAAATGAAGAAGGACAAATTATCCAAATGCATGATAAAGGCGAGGTGCGGTGAAAGACCATTGCAAGCATTTATTTCAAGCGGTCCGCAATCAACGATCTGCACTATTTTTGAAGAAAAAAATGAAGGAAATTAAAGCCAGTTAGTAAAGCATTCAAAAGGTGTCACAGTATTGACGACGAAAACAACGGCCTTATATTCTCGAACGATGTAGAAAATGTGATCATAGAAAAATATGTTTTTCAAACTTGTGAAAAGACAAACATAGTGTTGCGTAAGCGTAAAATTAGTGTATCGTAAGTGAACGGTGCTCTCTTAGAGAAAGAACCAGAAAGTCTTCCAAAGGAAAGTGTTCACGGAGGGAGATTTCCCCCCCAAGCCCTAACCCTATCCTCCTCACCCTTCCCCTCCTAGCCCCGTACTCCGTCAAGTCCAGCAGCCACCACTTCACTCCAGCCAAAGGTAAAGTTCAGGTTTTACTGTGTATGCAGATTAAAGTCTAGTGTTTTTATAATTTTAATTTTCATTCTTCAATTTTATATTTTATGTAATTCCCTACAAACGAATTTTCTTTCAAAAACCTTACGTGAACAAAAATAAATGGAAAAATATGAATTGAAATGGTTAGTTCATTTGGTCGGGGGATGGAACGCATTATTTGCTTTTTTATAAACAACTTCTTATGGAAAATTCCATTTTGGGTTACGAATTTGTTTTTTAGGTTACCCGGGGAAGCAGGTTCTGGAACGGTAATTAAATTCGTAACCAATGGTTTATTCTGTATTAGTAGTTATTTTGATTTTTTTTAATAACTATGCCGAGAAATAAAATGTTAACCTTTAATGGTTTTGCATGCCAAGAATGGCATAATCATCGTTGCCGAAAACATTAGAGGGAGCTTCACACATACGCTGATGCATTATTATAAAACTGTTTCCATGAATTCTAGTTGTCATAGTAATGCAATAATGGTTAAAAATTGCTTAATTTAATTTATTTATATATATATATTATACTTTCCAATACAATAGGCTTGAATTTCACCCAATTGTTCCACTGTTTGTGTAAGTCTTAATACCCAGTTGTTGGATGGGTTGAACAAACATACCGAAATGGCAAAAACGAACAGAGAGGAGGAGAGAGAAAGGAAGGCGAAGGAAGGAAGAAGGAAAGGGGTGGCAGTGGGGGGGAGAGGGTAGGTGGAGCTTTTTACGCGTGTTCGTATCCATTTCTGCATAATAGAGTTTTTGTCTCTTGGTACAAGGACAAGTGTCGTTATTCTTTACGATTAGTGATTCACGATATCCTAATAAATTACGGCACTGGGTGTGATGCACTATAGAAAAATCTCGTTCTGATACGAGTGTTCGTTACAGATATAGGTATTGCCCAAAAACGTGCTTGCACTGTCTCTGAAACCCATAGTAGGTAATGCTGCTTTGTTGTCAATCAAGTTTTTTGTAATGAAGTATTTTTTACAAGCTAGCTATTGAATAAATTTGTATTTTTCTCAATCAAAACATATGCCCCTCAATGCTAACTTTCCTCTTTTAATGACTTTCTGGTCATTGCAAATTCGGCCCCATAATTTCTTATGGTGCAAAAACAGACAGAGGCCCAGGGACCGAAAACGATTGCGTCACACTACGGCAGTAATCCGGCAGCAAAACATCTTCATATATCCAAAAAGTAAATAATAAAGATATATATGCGCATTACGATTATAACAAATTCATGAATAGCTGATAACAATCTGCATGAATAACTGGTAAACTGTTCTGCAAGAAAGTTGAGTACAGTGGTCCCCCGTATTCGTGGGGGATGCGTACCAGACCCCCCTGTGAATAGTTAGAACCCGCGAATGTTTGGAACCCCTATGAAAATGTTTTTACCCCTATGAAAATGCTAAAAACAGCCTATTTTGTTAGTTAAAACTCAAGAAAAACCCAATAAAATTTTCATACTTGGTTTTTTTAATAGTTTTATCACAAAAAGTGCATTTTATGATGAAATTCATAAAAAAAACAGGAATTTGTGGATAGTATTTATCATAGAAAAATACCCCGAATGTGCGAATAATGCGGGGAAACGTTCCCTAGAGAAATCCGCAAATGTGAGAGTCCACGAATCTGGAGAACGCGAATACGGGGGGTCCACTGTATAGAAATTATTTACAATAGGTACGAAAGTCAATATGTCATGATATCATAATACAGGGGGTAGTTTACAGTTTAGTTGCCCAGGCCACGTAACACCATTTTGCCCGGTCCATAATCACTCCGCCAAGGTAAGTAGTTCACACAGCCGACCCGACCCGAACCCACGGAACCGACCCCGCCCGAACTCAAACAATGCGCGACTTGTGAGCCGAAACAAACGGCAGCCATCTTGTTTGTATTAGTCCGCCGATTCCCTAGCAGACGAAACCCGTGCCCAAATAAGCTGTAGGAACTCCGTTATTTGTAAGAATCCCACCAATTCTCAATTTTAGGCTAGGCCTCTTTTATTAATTTCTACCAGCTATACGGACACAAACCTACTGCTCATTACCTACAACACGTTACCCTTGTCCAACTAATCTGTAGGAGCTCCATTATTTAATTTCTGTACAATCTATGGTATTTAATTCCAATTTTTGTATGATTCCTACCAATTTCCTTTTTTTATGAATCCTAACCAATGCCTATTTTTATGCTAGGCCTCTTTTATTCATTTATATCACCTGTTCCGTCACGAAACCTTCTACTTGGCCCTTAATCTCTCCGCCAAGATAAGTAGTACCATGAGCGGTACTTGCCTGACCCTGCCCGACACTTCTTCGCCCTTAGTCTGTCCCTGCGTCTCAGCTTGTTCATTGCAATCATGTCTGCTTCCGCCGTTTCTTTCTCGTGTCCCGCACACGTGGAATTCGCTGCCGCCGTTCCCGTCACTATGGAGGACATTGTGATTTTGTGTCGTGATGAACGTTCCCTAATTATATATTTGATGAAAACCGGCCTACTTGGGGATTTCAGTGGTTTGTGCGAGCAGTGTAATGAAGGCACCGTCCGCCTTTTGAAACAAGGGGATACCTTTTAATGGCGGTGCAACGCAAGACACTGCCGCAAGTACACTTCAATTCGGCATGGATCCTTCTTCTCGGGCTCCCATCTCTCCTTCAAGAGCATATTAATGTTGATACACGGCTGGATTCATGAGGCTTCCCAGAAATATATGCAGCTTAATTTGAGGGTCGGGTCGCCGAACACAATCGTCGATTGGTACAATTTCTGCCGGGACGTTTGTGTAGATATTTTGGTGATGGACAATCGGAAAATTGGCGGGCCAGGTCACGTGGTAGAGATTGACGAGTCCAAGTTTGGTAAAAGGAAATTTAACAAAGGCAGACGTGTCGATGGTTGTTGGGTTCTCAGTGGGATTGATCGCCAAACAAAAGAAACATTTTTTTAGGTTGTTCCTGACAGAACTACACACACACTTCTTCCAATTTTAATTGATAACATACACCCTGAGTCAATTGTAATTTCCGATTGTTAGAAATCTTATCAATATTAAAGTCCACATTTCAAATCACACCGTAACATTAATCACAAATTGCATTTTGTAGATCCACACGATAAAAACATACACACAAACACGACAGAATCTACTTGGCGGGTTTTGAAACGAAATGTCTTACCTAGAAGTGATACTGTTAAAAACTTTTATAATTCGTATTTCTCTATGTATTGTGTTAACAAACGTTATCTAACTCCAGTTGATTGTCCATTTAAAGCCTTTTTGGATTTAATTAAACATGCATATCCTTTAACTAAAGTAGGTTCAACACCCGCCAAAATGAGGTGCAATGTCGCTGGAATCAAACAATCACGGGACGTCGCCGTACAAACGGATTCGTATTTTACACTCTAGCCTCGTCCACAAATTCCGGTTGTTCAGTTACCGCGAAAAACAACTGTCCCGCCCAGAAAGAAAAAAAAATCCTGTACCCCGAAGATTTGAACGATTCCGATTTTCTATTTTAAGTTCTATATTTCTGGGGGGGGGGGGGGGGACAGGCCACTGATTTGACGACTCGCAACATCTCCAAGGTAAGCTTATCAGTGTAAATGCATGTTATGTTCATTTATTTGTGGAAACAAAGCAGGTCAGTGTATTTATCGCCAAGTGGAAGTTAGGGCTGCTCAACACATCCGAACATTCACGTTCGCTAGCAGTCCACGTATTCGAACAAAGAACTTGGCCTTAACTTTAATCAATGTATTCTTAGAAATATTAACTTTGTTTATATATCAGTAAGGAGTTATGGGCGCCGGTCATCCGTACAAACAAGTTCATGTTCCTTATATTTAAATGTTTTATAACATTGTATCATTACAACGCTTACTCAGAAGAACATATGTGCGCCCTCAGTAAGGTTGGGGGCCGTTCGTCCGTTTATGTATCAATAACTGTTAACATACTATACAGGGGGTCCAGCCCCCCGGACAGGTAAGGACATGCGGCCTAAGTTTGGTTAGGTTGATTAGTTTGGTTACGATCAGTTCAGTTGGCCAGGTACCGCATTTCATGCATGAACGTTCTATTAGGCTAATAGCCCATATGTTCGGTCTACGAATGTTGAGTAGAGGGACAGTTTAGTAACCTAGGCCACACATCTCATGAACCGATTAACTAGTAGGCGATAACGTTGGCCAACTAAACTGAGTATGGGGAACAGTTTGGTTAGCCTAACCGAACAGGGAACGAATGTAGAGGGAGCTGCTAGTTTAGTTGGCCACGGGTTTCGTCTGCTAGGGTTTCGTGGTTTCCCGTGTTCATTGTCGTCGTCTGTCTCTCCTCCCACCCAAAAAACTCCGGTTTCGCAATAGGTCCCCCCTTACCGTTTTCATGAACTTTTAGCCAAAACTCGTGTGTTCTCTCCCAACCTAAAAACCCCAGTTCCCAATAAGGTCCCCCATTACCGCTTTTTTAGGTTTTTGAGTTTTCTAACACTACACAGGTTTTCAAAACTGGCGCCAAAACAAACGGCTGCCATCTTGTTTGTATTAGTCTGCCGATTCCCCAGCAGACAAAAACCGGGGACATCTAAACTGTAGCCGCTCCTAATACAGGACTTAAGGGGGCCGCCCGGCTAATGCTGTTTTTTAACGACAGGACTTTGACATTCATACCACTTAATAAGGTGACTTGGGACATCTCCAAACTGCATATGATTTTTGCCTCTGACCTTCGGTTTTGTGACGCCAGGGCAATTTATCCCGAAAATAACCATTTTTCAAATTCTATCTCCTCCCTTGATATTGAATATTAAGACCTGGGATTACTACCATATATAGACCTGATGTTGACCTCCAATCAAATGGAATTTTTTTTTCTAAAAGTAATTTTTTTGCTAGATATGAATTTTTCAATATGGTAAAAAAATAAACCCTATAAATCACGAGAAAAAAATTTATAAAAAAAAGACGAAACAAAAATTGGAAAAAAGGGCTCTATTTGATTGTTCTATAATGTCTTTCCGAGTTATGTACTAAATTCCAATGTTATAGCTTTAAAACTAAGTGAGGAGATAGATTTTGAAGGTCAATAAGTATAGTTTTGAGATACGGGCGTTCAAAGTTTTCCTTTGTATTTCTATAAAGACAATGTTAATAAATAATGATTATTATAAATGTATATTTCTTTTTTGTGTATTAATAAATCAAAACTTTTATTTATCATAATTTAATCATAAATGATGATCCCTTTGCTCATATATCGTAGCCTGGGGCACTGCTTGAGGCAAGATGGGGCACTCCTTCCTACGTAACCCCCTCTCTCCCCTTCACTAACTCGGCTTATTACAGCGAATTTTCTTCTGTATGTTAGCGAGATGTTTTCCTTGTATTTTCCTCTTTGGCATGATGACATTCTTGCCGAAATGATAAACAAACGTAAATGCAAGAGAATGTCAGAGGTGAAACTCGAAGGAGTACTCTCTTTTTACAAAGACAATTTAATAAATCATGATTATTATGAATTTCATATTCCATTTTGGGTATTAAAAAACCAAAACTATGTTATTTATCATAAATGAAGATCTCTTTGCTCAAAGATCATAGCCTTGGGCACAGTGTGATGTGTGCTGTCAGGCAAGAAGGGGGCGTTACTAGGCAACCCTCCCCTCTCTCTTCACTAACTACGCATAAATTATGATATTCTGTAATAATACTTGAGCGATTTTTCTTTGTCTGTATGTTAGAGAGATGTTTTCCTTGTCTTTTCCTCATTGGCATGATGAACTTCTTGCCGAAACATACATAAACATATGTAAAACAAGCGAATGTCACGAGGTGAAACTCGAACGTGTAATCTACGTGAAGTCTATGGTCCAACTGATTCATGATTGAACCAGATACTCGCTTCTGCCGTCTGCGAGCCACGGTATCTCTACAGATGCCATTTCTCACAATTTCTTTGCCAACAATTATCAAAATTTACGATAACAGAAGAAATATTGCATTTTCTTGTACGGATGAATGTTTTAGGCTTATTGAGTTAGGTTTACTAAGTACCCTGTAACTACGAAAGTAAGAGGAATTTTGACGAAATATTTCGTATACGCATTCTCAATTGCCATATGAAGCTCCATGAATTTTTTCATGACTTTGCATTTTTCGCCCTAGACCACCAAATGTAGGGGTTCTGGCCGGCCCCCTTAACCCTGAAGTGTTTCAAAAAACATGTTTTTTTCCCATAAATTATCTCCAATGTCAAATCTGGGTGTGATAACCTGCAGACAGCCAATGTACGTCCAGCTTCGATGGTGGTAGGAGGTGCCTGTGTCTCTCTCCAGTGCATCCCCTTTCTCTGACAATCGCTGGGGCGAGGCCGACCCACATGATGCTAGAAAGGTTAGTGATCGGAAATCAAAGTTATTACATAACAGTTCCTTAATGACTAGTGAGCATAGTCATGTGACTTTGTTGTGTTGGGGAGTCTTGCTGGATCCTATACATACTTGATGCATCACCAACTGAGTGGCAGAGATGGCACATATCGCCATATTGTCCAATTTGCTTAGAGTTGGATTTTTTGCAAAAAACACAGTTGTCAGATAAACATTAGATAATGACTATTATTCAATCTAATCATGCTTTTTAGCCAAGTTAAGATATCTACCTGGGAAAGCAAATATCACAGCTGACGCATTATCCCGCAATCCCGCACCATCCTGTAAGGAACCATTAATTGGACTAAAAGATATAGAAACATCCGTGCCTATTGTTAAAACCGTATCTTAACAAGAAAATTCATTAACCCAAAAGATCAAGAACATTGAATACCTGGGTTGGAGCGCAGAACTGTTACAAACTGAACAAAACAAAAATCAGCAGCTAAGCAAAACAATACACACTTCGAACGGAAACAAGGTCAGCAGCTAAGCAAAACAATAAACACTTCGAACGGAAACCCTAAAGAAAAGGTATATTTAAAGTATGTGTATCAGAATTATGTAATGAAATGTAATATTATATGTAAGTCCGTGACGAGGAAAACCCGAAGAACACAGCAGGTGACTAACGACCAGGTAGTAGTAATCTCTTTCATACCAATCGTCCTAAACTGGTTGCATTCCGTCATCCAGGGTTCTCTATTATGTCACAGAAAGCCAAATCACTGTTTTACTGGCCTACAATGCTTACAGATATAAAAAGCACATAACTAATTGTAACATGTGTCATGAAAACAAGGGACACACTAAGACACCTGTCAGTTTAGGGCCTATCCCGTACCAAATCAATCCTTGAAAGAATGCACATAGATTTATTAACAGAGTTAAGAGTCTGACAGAGGAAATAAACACTTCTTAGTGTTAATAGTTCCCTTGACACATTATATAGAATTAATAACACTAAAAAACAAACACCGCAATTGAGTGCGCTAGGAATATTTATGAGTGCTAAATCAGTAAACATGGAATTCAACACATGATAATCTCTGACTCGGGTGGTGTAAATCAATAATAATCTCCTTAACTCATTGTGTGAATTCTTTTCCATTAAGAAAACCAATACCATATTTTATCACCCAGAGTCAATCGGTTTGGTAGAACGGATAAATAAGAAAGTGTCATGTCTTCCGAGTTACACTCGTGATATTGGATCCGAACCGGATTATAGCGGTTCTCGCGGTTTTAAATACCTTTATCCTTCAGATCTTATATCTATAGAAATGATACAGTGGGGCCTTGTTATCCACGGGGGATAGGGCCCAGAACCCCCCCTGATAAGTAAATACCCGTGTTATCCTGATACCCCCCTCAAAAATTGCTTAAAACTGCCTACTTTAATAGTTAACCCACCCAAGACCACTATTCCAATGTTTATAACTGCCTACTTTAGTTCAAACACCAAATAGGTTTTCAACTATCACCTAAAACTAAATTCAAGACAGTTTTAAAGTTATTTTATAAAATTAGCCTTAAAAAATAAATGTAGTATATGTACTACTGTACATATGTAGCCTACTAGCCTATGGATTACAGCTAGAAGCCTACATACGCATGGTGGGCCTCATTTTTTTTTTTTTTTTTTTTTTTTTTTTTACAAGGAAAGAGAGGATGAGTGGTAAGAGAACTATCAAAATTATGTAAATCATATGGGTACTCACCAACAATCTATGTTGATAAAAGATGGCGACGATTTTGCAGTGCAATCGTCAGTAAATATAATAACGATAATGCTACCAGCAGTATGCAGCGAAACATCTCTTCCCTTCGTCACAACACGTTAATATATTCTACGTAAAAACCTTCATCTGACCTTTAGGCGTCTTTCCCATAAGAGTAAAAGAATCAGGGCTTTTGGATGCCACATAATTAACTCGTTTATATGGGTACAATTTAAAGAACGCGCCGCACACCACACTTCATAACAACAACAAACAATATTGGACAAACGTGGGTAGGCCAGTGTTGCCAACTGGGAATGTCAATTTCTTGCTAGATTTTGCTCCATAAAAGGCTAAAAAAAATCACATACGGTACATACTCGAGTAACGTGCAATCTCCCATATCATGCGACCCCCAAATTTTCACCAATAAACAGTGGATTTGTCATGTATCTCATGTATCATGCGAGTTCCTTTTCCGAGAGCATCGGTTCATAAGGTTGGTGGTTTAGCCTGCTAATGGCCGAGTCATTCAGATGTGTGCTGCTGCTAGTCAAGTTACGGTAATTTTCTTATTAATCTCGAGAATTGAATAGAAAATCTCAAGATTAAAAAAGAATCCCAAGATAATAAAATAATTGTAAAAATAACACGCCTTGGAGTCCTTAATCATTCATTCTCTCTCTCTCTCTCTCTCTCTCTCTCAGGAAACTGTAATTCGAGTCTTTCACCAACCAACGGGTATCAGTAAATGTGTAGACATTGTGTGCGTGTTTAAAGAAATGTGCAGTACACACACATTCCGATGTTTCAGTTTTTGGAATTTTTCAGATTTCGGAAATGTGAGGTCAGATGCATAATCAAACAAACACCACTACTGCAGCAAAAACATTTTTTCCCTTTATGTTTTTCATTATTGTTATTTATTAATTACAGTTTATTTAAATATAAATATAATACTGTTAAATGAATGCGAGATAATTAAGATCACCTATAATAAAATAGTGGGACAATTAATACCATATGTTCACTAATAGGTATTATTTTCAAAACAAACATTCCGTAAAATACAAAAAATATATGTACATAACAATCAAAATATAATACTGTTTTGCAGTTCAACCTGTGAATTTTAACAATAAGTATGACTATATATATAATATATTTCACCATATCGATCTTGAAGTTGAAGAGTCGTAAAATTCTGAGGATGGTCCGGGAAAAGGATTTGTACTTTATGATTACGTATCGCTACAACACCATGTGGTATTTTCATACCACTACAGGCGGTCCCCGGGTTACGACGGGTCCGGCTTACGACGTTCCGAGGTTACGACGCTTTTTCTTAAATATTTATTGAAAAATCCGCCCTGGGTTACGACGCTTGTTCCAAAGTTACGACACTGACGCTTCCGACGCTCCGAGTTTACGACGCTTTTAAAAAACACATACTATGATAAGAATCCTTAATAGTTTAGCACAGTTTCTCTCACTCTCTCTCTCTCTCTTTGTATTTTCCGACGAAAATAATCACTAATTAGTGTATTTTGATGTTTATTTTCGTGACTAAATCCATTTTTATAATACAAAAATGATTCACTAATTTTCAAATATTAATTTTGATTAATACTGTACTAGTAAGTTTAATAAGTTGAAATGAGATCACAAAAATAATTCTCTCTCTCTCTCTCTCTCTCTCTCTCTCTCTCTCTCTCTCTCTCTCTCTCTCTCTCTCTCTCTCTCTCTCTCTCTCCTACAAAGATGTATGTTTTTTGTATGATAAATAAATGATTTATTATTTTCAAATATTAATATTAATTTATACAGCAATAATATAAATTCATTAAAGAAAATACCATAGTGAATTAGTAAGATTTTAGCTTATATTTAAAAATTTATGGAAGAATGAAGGAAATCCCAGTCGTCTTCAAGTAACTTCCAGTAACCTTTTCTCGAGATCCAGGTACTAAAACTGTCAGATATATAAAGTTCTGTGACAGCCAAGAGGGGGAAGAGCTGCAGTGTTGCAATCACGTGGTCCTGACATCGCCTCTCTCTCTCTCTCTCTCATTACTGACTCAGATTTTTATGTACTTGTACTATTTTTTTTTTGTTTTTAATACTTTCAAATAATAATAATAATAATAATAATAATAACTGTAATTACAAAAAATTCATATGTGATAGTATTTAAGACATACAATACGTACTAATCTATCCATGTCACTTTTAATTAAGGTTAACTCTCTCTCTCTCTCTCTCGTCTCTCTTCTCTATCTCGCTCTCTCTCTCTCTCTCTCTCTTGCCACACAAGATAATAATGTGTCATAGTGGTAACTCCCTCCCTCTCTTTCGCTGGAAGCGTTATAAGTATTTTTTGAGAAAACAGAGAGAGATAAACACTCTCTCTCTCTTTCTTTTACCGAGATGAAAGAATTTTTATGGTACTAGTATGTAAAATGTTTATTGATAATTTCAGTTATTTAATAATAATAATAATAATAATAATAATAATAATAATAATAATAATAAAACTTTAATTACAAAATTCATAATGGTCGTATTTTAAAGAGATGAAAATGACCTTTCCATTTCACTTGTAAGGATAATTCCTCTTTGTTACGGAGATGAGAGAATTTTTATGGTAGATGCACGTGTTTATTATTTTTCAAATAATAATAATAATAATAATAGAAGTAGTAATAATACGATAACTAATTTCAAAAGAAAATTCTTCCCTTTGTCTTTTTCCGTATCAATTTCCCCACCTCAACTCCAGTGACACTCGGAGCTTAACAATGCCATACAATAGTCAACGAATTTAATGGTTTTATGTAATCTATCTCTCTCTTCTCTCTCTCCACAAGATACTTGTCATACATTTGGTGTTTCTATTTCTTCCTTTTATCTCTCTCGCTCTTAGCAAAAGAATTGATACAGACAAACATAATTGCACAGTCCTCTCTTTCTCTCTTCTCTGGAGAAATATATGCATTTATGGGAGGGGGGGAAAAGTTGCCTACAGACGTTCATTTCAATCTATTGAAACCGTAAGGAGTTATCTCTCTCTCTCTCTCTTGTATTTTAATGAAAATATACAGTAATTTGTGAATACAGTGTTGCACATGAAAAAAGTAAATTAGTGATAATTTTAGAGATACGGCCCTAAGAAAAATTGCAAATTAGTAGTGAAATTTTCCGTGGACATGTTTTCAAGAACGTCGTTCCGGCTTGCGACGATTTTTGGGTTACGATGCGTCTTAAGAACGGAACCCCCGTCGTAACCCGGGGACCGCCTGTATATTGATGACGCATCACTACGACACACTGGTATTTTTCATACCACTATACATTAAAGTTAAAATGATCATATTATATTGTTTTCACGAAGGAATAATTATATAAAGAAAATTATTAAGTAATTTTTGCCGTCAGCAGTCTGAAAATCACGAACATGGTAACGTTCAAACCTAGTGCCATCCATGGCATATGTCTATAAATAGAACAGAAGCAGAGGGCAGTCATTGGATAACAGATCTCCATGGCTACCAACCAACCAATCAGGTGTTAGTTATACTACTCTGTAATTTCTTAGAATGAACGTTTACACACAAAGCTAACGATGATGTGTGTGTTTTGCATACAGTACGTAGTTTTAGTTTTTATTAGTGTAAGTATTTTACTGATTTCATGAAGAATAGAATGATTCCTTCTCATTACTTTGAATGCAAAATGGCTTGAAGATTCTTCCGCAAAAAGAAGAGAGAAAAAAAATGATACCTATTTACTAACGCGGTTGACATACCTTCAAAACAAAATTCAGCTCTATAATCTCTGGAAAAATGTTAATCTTTCTGTCTGCTGGTCACCCCCTTTATATCCCCAACAACTAACAACAACAAAATTTTTGTTTGTTTTATCTTCCAAGATGTAGGTATTACCTGTAGGTACAGCACATTTTTTAACAGTATGCCCATACACACATACAGTTGCGCGTGTGCTAATACCTATTGGTTTCAGAGACTCAAGTTAACACTTAAGAGTATAGTTGAGAGGAGAGAGAGAGTGAGTTCATCCTAGATGGTCTTGGTTCATCTCTCTAATCTCTCAAGGAATGTTAAGATTTGTTCCCTGCTCTTTGTAAATTTAGTCCTTGCGACTGACAGCAACAAAATTTTTTTTTTTTTTTTTTGTCTTCCAGATATGAATTACCCGTACTGCACATTTTGTAACGAGCATGAACACACTGCCTGCATATGTACTAATGCCCACAATGGTTAAATATACTCTCTCTCCTTCTCTCTCTCTCCTTCCTCTCCTTCTCTCTTCTCTCCTCTCTCTCTCTCTCTCTCTCTCTCTCTCTCTCTCTCTCTCAAGATACCGTCAATTCAATTTATCAGTATCTTTTCCTGATAGACAAAGTAAATATTTAGGACTCCAAGGCTTGGTATATGTCAATTATTTTATTATCTTGGGATTTTTGGTTAATCTTGGGATTTTCCATGGTCAACTCTTGGGATTAGTAAGAAAAATGCAATTATTTGAGTAGCAGCAGCTGCAGCGCACACCCAAATGAATCTGGTAAGCCTAGCACACCAAACAATAGTATTTACAAAATGAGCAGAGCTCTCTGGCTGGGCTGTTTTGGTCCTCCCACGTGTTTGAGCGCATATCTGCCAAATTTATAACAACAGAGATAAAACCATTTCTCCCATTACAGATATCAAATATTATCTTTTCCGTTACGCAGAATTCTAAATAAATTACTTAGGTTCACGATTGATAAAGTTCTTTTATGCAATAACAAGAAACGGAGTCAGATTTTCTATCAACATGGGATCTCATTTTGGTGCAGTTGTGAATATTTCAACCAGTTCCATGTGCGTTTAAATCCATACTGACTGGCAGTCTGGAGGTAGTTCTCCCTTTACACATATCTTGATTTCTTAATATCGTAGGTAAAGAATAAATTGGTGAGCAAGAAAATATGAAATAAAGCATAACAGAGTAAGTTTGAAGAGTGAGAAAATAAACAATCGTATACAGACAGATTCTCTCTCTCTCTCTCTCTCTCGCTATCTCCCTTCCGGTCCTCCTCGTCAGCTTCTCATCTCTCTCTCTCTGACAAAATAATAGATAGGAAACAATGACTGAATATAGCTTGAATGCGATATGGCATAGTTTTGGCCTGACTGAAGTGTGGAATGACTTTGACACCGACTTACAAGTTATTCCTGGTCATCTCACAGTCATGGATAGACATCAACTTCACAGCCGAGAAAGGGCATTCGTATACAAAATAAATAGGTATGGAAAATG
This sequence comes from Macrobrachium nipponense, assembly GCF_015104395.2. NCBI lineage: Eukaryota > Metazoa > Arthropoda > Malacostraca > Decapoda > Palaemonidae > Macrobrachium > Macrobrachium nipponense. The sequence continues at coordinate 1,445,741 of NC_061109.1, forward strand.
CGAAATGCGGGCCTATGTTGTCCCATAAAAAAAGCTCTCGCTCGGACAGCTGTAAGATTTATGAGAGAGAGAGAGAGAGAGAGAGAGAGAGAGAGAGAGAGAGAGAGAGAGAGAGAGAGAGAGAGAGAGAGAGAGCAGGGCCGAATAGGAAGGAGATTATAGTACCTGGGAATGAAAACCCCTTATAATCTTATAATTATAGCCTCGGGCTTTGTCTCATGGACATTCAAAGACCTGTCACACACGGTGGTAGTTGTTTTTGTAAAATTAGCATAAGGGCAGATCTTTAAAAGCCACGCCAGAGAGCTCGCCACGGTGACAAGACTATACCTTCCATATGAATTGACGATGTCCTATACGAAGATGCAGGAGATGAAGATGAAATGATCAAAGATCTGGAAGATGACGAATATGATGACTGCCTTGATGGCTAAGAATTCAGAGCAGTATTTGATGATACGGACACGGAGAACGACTTGGAGGATTTTAGTTTATTATTTTTATGCATTTTTATTTTACTTTAATAAATTTTCACTTGCCTGTGTATCCTAAAAAAAAATAATAGTTCAAGTAACAAATGTTTCTTTTACAGAGTAAAACAAAAAGTAAAAAATCCTTCGGTATTGTGCCTTAATCTACTGATTTGGTAATTATAGATGGTTAGTCTAGAACAGTTAAACATGTTGTATAAACCAAAATAATGCAAATGGCGCACGATCGCTCTTTTGTATTTTAAAATACAATAGTAATATGAGAATGCATACAATATTATTGGATATAGTGAAGTACAAGTAAAGCATAACTTTTTAAAAGACCTACTGTTTTCCTCCAGTAGTAACTACGGTATCGCAATCTACCGATTTGGGAAAGCATAGACGGTACGCTAATTTTATACCGCGTGTATGATGCGACCCCTTTAAAATTAGCTTCAAAATTAGGTTTCAAAAGTCGCATAATATGAGAGTATATACGGTAATACACAACAATGCCACCCAACCAATTTCAACCGATTGCTCTCCTTTTCGATTCCAACATGTTTCTAACATACACATTGTACTTGTACATTACGTTGCATAATTCCTAATCATTTCGAAACCTATTCTGGTTTTACAAGATTTTCTTTTTTTCTTACATGATATATCAAATATAGTAGAATAAAAGAAATATTCAACTTAACAGTGCAAAGATTTGATGTCAAAATACGTATGCTAGATGTATTTAAAAAGTGCAAGTTTTCCTGCCAGATGCTAGACTGAAAATTTTCTTGCTAATTACCTCAAGAAAATGAAGGGTAGCATTAAAAATGCGAAATTGGTAACACTGGACTGAACATGTCCACGCATCATACTACTACGCAACCATACGGCTTTTCATATTTTTGTGTTTTGTAAGATGATTTTGAAATTATATTTACAGTACAAAAAGTGTTTTATTATGGGTTTACTAGAGTATATAAAATATGTGGGTAGTTTGTGGGACAGTGTAACTACTATTTATTACTTTGTGTGTGATAGTACGTACGTACATACGTACAAACAAGATTGTATGAATGGTGACGTCACGGCAGTCATCTTTTGCATTTTTAGGTTAATATGCATTTTGTGAATGAATAAACATTTATGATAAAAAAGTATTTACTGTACGTGCAAATAAAAGTACAATGCTGTAGTATTAATGTAATCACAGGAACAAACTAATAAATGTGTGCTGTGATGTGTATTTTTGTCTTTTGAATAAATGTTTTCCCCAAGATCAACACATGCAGAGGCGAGCCTGCGCGTGCGCAAAGTACTTAATCTAGCGAGAGAATCTTTAATTGCGGCAATCTCATGTCCAGACCCCTCATTCTGCGTTCGTTAGATCGTTCATTAGCAACTTGTTAATTATCTCCAGTCACATGTATTTTTATATTAATCCATACCATGGCTCCTAAACGTCCTGCTTCTGGTAAAGCTTCTGGCAATGAGCCTAAGCAAGTAAGGAAGGTCATGACCCTCCAGCAGAAGGTGGAATTGCTTGATATGCTTAAAGCAGGCAACAGTTTTGCAGCCGTAGGTCGCCATTTTGCAGTCAATGAAAGTACAGTCAGGTATGTAATCGTTTATCAACGAAAGTGCTTATAATGTACAAATAATGCATATAGTACGTATACGTATACGTATATGCTGTAACGATAATTAATTAATGAATTTTCTTTATATTTTCAGGTCCATCCAGAAGGAGGAGGTCGAGATAAGAAAGGCCGTCGGCATTAGTTTTCTTGGCAGCGCCAAGAAAATGAGTACTGTACGAGACCAGGATGTGGTACGCATGGAGTCTGCCTTGGCACTGTGGATACACGACTGCCGTAAGAAGAACGTTCCCCTTGGTCGTGTATTCATATGTGAGAAGGCATGGCAGCTCTACGCAAAATTTTCAAATGGCAGCAACGTAGCTCAAGAAGCGGACTTCCTAGGCTTTGACGAAGCCTCTGATGAAGAAGAGCCAAAAGCAGGACCTTCTTCAGCTCTTCAGGAGTTTCAAGCTAGCAAGGGCTGGTTTCAGCGATTCATGCAGAGATTTCAGCTCAAGCATGTCTCCTTGCATGGCGAAGCTGCATCGGCAGACGTGGACGCTGCACAAAATTATCCAGAAACCTTCAAAAAGCTAATCAGCGACAAAGGCTACTGTCCACAACAGGTTGGTTTTAACTTTATGTATACGATTTTATACTTTTATTACATAGTTTAACTGAATTCCTTTATTTATTATTATATATATTTTTTAATTTCAAACATCATTAGCATTACATACTTTATTCATTTTAATCTTTTCATGTTTTTCAGGTCTTCAATATGGACGAGACTGGCCTCTTCTGGAAGAGGATGCCGTCACGTACATGTATTATGAAAGACGAAGCCAGAGCCTCGGGTTTCAAGGCACACAAGGATAGGGTGACCCTTATCATGTGTGGCAATGCGGCGGGCTTCATGTTGAAGCCAGGTTTAATTTACAATTCCGCTAAACCCAGGGCCCTCAAGAATAAAAATATGCATACGCTGCCGGTGTTTTGGATGCATAACTCCAAGGCCTGGATCACCAAAGTCCTTATGGAACGGTGGTTCCTTCAAAGCTTCATTCCACAAGTCAAGCAATACCTCAGCGACTTGTGTATGGAGTTCAAGGTCTTGTTGCTTATGGACAACGCCCGTGGCCACCCTGCTGATCTTTGTTATGAGGGAGTCCAGATCAAGTTCCTCCCTGCGAATACCACCTCTCTTCTGCAGCCCATGGATCAAGGTGTAATCCGTGCTTTTAAGGCACTATACACCCGGAACTCCCTCGATCACCTAGTCAAGGCAATGGATGACGACAGTGCATTCACGCTGAAAGCTTATTGGCGAAAATTCACAATCGCTACCTGTCTGAACGTCATCGATAGGTCATTGAGGGATATGAAGAAAGAGACCCTGAATTCCTGCTGGAAGAAGTTGTGGCCGGAGTGTGTGAACGATTAAAAGGGATTTTCTCCACAAGAAATTCAACATTCTGCAATAGATAATGCCGTCAAATTGGCGAAGATCCTTGGTGGAGAAGGATTCGACGACATCACCAACGATGAAGTGGGATCCCTGATCGACACACACACTGAACTCTTAACGGACCAGGATCTGGAAGAAATGATTGACTGTCATCGACGACGACGAAGACTCGACAGGTTCAGGGAACGAGGGGGATGAGGATGGGGGTCTTACCTTGGACTTCCTGAACAATTATATTAGGTTGTTCAAGGAGGCAAAGGAGAACATTTTGGAACGGGATCCTTGCGTAGAACGTGCCTTAAAGTTCATCAATAGCTTTGATGGGGCACTGAGCCCCTATGCATACCTTCTGAGCACCATGAAGAAGCAGGTGCAGCAGCTGCCCATCAAGCTATTTTTCAGTGGCGAAGAAGGCCCCTCCAGCCCCTGAAATGCCTCCTGAAGAGGAGGAAGGGACGCCCCCAGAGGAGACGTAACTCCTCTCCTTTGCTGTGCAGTCTTATCTTCATTTTCATTCGACTGCACAGCTAATTCACCATCATTAGTATCTTCGGTCAACATTGATCACTGGTGAGTACAGTACCAATTTGCTCTAAGTAATATTTACCATTAAACTTTGAAATATAGCTATACGTATACATAAAGTGATTTAGCATGACAGTTTAAGGTGGTACAGCACATATACTAATGTATTTGGTTTTAACAAATTTCTTTTTATTTTTACAGGTATGGAGTACGTACGTAGTCCAGTGCACAGCTGTCGTCTGATCACTACTCATATGATTAACTTTGTACATAAAAGTATTTGTATATAACTGTATGTAGTATTTGTATACGATGTATATATGTATAGCCTAGTATTTATGCATTATATTATTAAAGTGTTTGAATGATGCTAAAGTATTTCAATATCCGAGGAAATAGTAAATTTCCCCACAATGAAGTTGGGTACATGTATGTATATCTAAGATGACTTAAATTATAAAAGCCTTTTATGTATAAGCTAGCTTTTGCAACAACACATATCTTACGAAAAATTAGTTATGTGAAGATGGTTTTAGAAGTACAAATGATAGTTATTGTATCGTTAAAAATATCAAAGTGAACGAAGTCGCAAAGTCGATTCTATGTCATGTTTTTCCTAAACGCGTTGACTTAAAGGAAAACGTTATTTTGGTTTTTTTATCACTGCCACAAACCCATAACAATGCAGTGTAAGTATGATAATTCTAAACTATTATTCACTACCAAAATAACGATGATATTTTGTATTGAAAATGATATTTTTATGATAAAATAAAGTTTCACATATACTTACCGAACAGTTACATAATCAAAGCCCACCCACCTCCCCACAGATGGACGTGTCGGCTAAACGAAAATTGACGGTAGAAGGCTAGCAGTACCCAGGGTTCCCGGATGTGGGCGGGTCTTGTATCACCTATACTTAAGATAGCAACGCCGCTGGCGCCAACAATTTGAATTTCGACTGCCGCAGGTAAGAAGCTATAAGCTATGTAACTGTTCGGTAAGTATATGTGAAACTTTATTTTATCATAAAAATATAATTTTCACAAGTGACTTAACGAACAGTTACATAGCTGAATCCAAACTACCCGGAAGGAGGGTAGATGGACTACATAAAAATGACAGTAAGACCACATTAAATAGCAAATGTTGCAGTACCCTACCTTGTGAGAGAGCAGCTGCAGGAGAATACTGCCTCTGGTTGGCGCTCTCATCACTCGTAGGAGACGTGGCAGTATAGGCCAGGGTCGTTCCTACTTAGTGGGATTTTGTAACCATGGACAAGACCGTTGGTTGACAAAATATTAAAAAACAGATAATGCCCTTGCCCTGGGCTTCAAAAACCAGATAAAAAACAACAGACCATCAACCTATTTACCAAAAATAAAAATGACAAAAATACTTCAAAAAGGTAATAAATAAAAAGATCTGGAGGTTATCCAAAGTACTATGAGCCTCCAGTCTGCCCACGACTCAACAACCTATAACAAGGCGAGGAGACAGTAGAGGATAGAAAGTTTCCCCTATGTTTCCTTTCCCAACACCATGCCCGCTACCGACAAAGGACCCAATTTTACAACAAACTATCATAGGTAGCCTCTACATTCTTCAGGTAAAATGAGGCGAACACAGATCTCGATCTCCAAAACGTAGATTGAAGAATCGAGGAAAGCGACAAATTGTGCTTGAAGCTTAAGGATGTCGCCACTGCACATATTTCATGTGCTTTCACCTTAAGCACATTTAGAGTCTGATCTTGGACTTGAGAGTGTGACTCCAGTATCAGACTTCTCAAAAAGAAAGAAATAGCGTTCTTGGAGAGGGGTTTTGCAGAATTCTTAACCGAACACCAAAGTCTGTCAGAATTACCTCTAACGGATTGTGTCCTTGACAGGTAACATTTCAGAGCTCTGACAGGACATAGTAAATATTCTTCGTCCATCGGACCCACTACATTAGATAATCCCTTAAGTACAAAAGATTTAGGCCATGGGTTAGAGGGAGATTCGTTCTTTGCTAAAAATTCGTTAACAAAAGAACAAACCGCATTACTATTTTTGAACCCCACCTCTTTGTGGATGGCTTGAAACTCACTCACTCTCCCTGCTGTAGCCAATGCGAAGAGAAAAAGTGTCTTCCTCGTTACATCTCTCAAAGACGCTTCACGAAGTGGCTCGAATCGTGGAAGGACCATCAGAAAAGTTAAAACTGCGTCCAAGTTCCAGTCCACACTATCCTTCTTGGATACTTTTACTGTATTAAATGATTTAATTAAATCTCCAATATCCTGGTTAGAGGAGATGTCAAGCCCCCTATGCTTAAACACTGAGGACAGCATAGCTCTGTACCCTTTAATTGTCGATACCGACAAGTTCTTAACTTCTTTAAGGTACAGCAAAAAAAAAATCAGCTATTTCTGTCAACAGAGGTTTTAGAAGACAAGAAATTATGTCTTCTGCACCACGTCCTAAGCTCCCACTTCGATTGGTTAAAAGCTTTGGCAAGAAAGAGCTTCTTCGACAGTTAGCAAATAGCCTCTGCGCTCTAACGAGAAAAACCCCTTAGCTCTGACGAGTTTCCGGACAGTCTGAACCCTGTCAGTGACAGAGCGGACAAATTCTGATGATACCTGTCAAAGTGGGGCTGTTTGAGTAGCCGAGGATACTGAGGAAGAAGTCTGGGATGGTCTATAACCAACTTGAGAAGGTCTGGGAACCACTCTTTCCTGGGCCAGAATGGTGCTACCAGCATCATACACACATTTTGATGCGAGAGGAACTTGTTCAACACCTCTCTGATCATTCCAAATGGGGGAAAGGCGTAAACGTCTAGACCCGTCCAATCCTGAAGCATTGCGTCGGTCTTCCAAGCAAGAGGATCTGGAACTGGGGAACAAAAGATCGGAAGTCGATTGTTCCTCGACGTGGCAAACAGATCCACTGAAGGTCTTCCCCAAAGTTTCCAAAGTTCCTGACAAACTTTGTCTTGCAATGTCCACTCCGTGGGAAGAACTTGGTTTACTCGACTGAGTTCGTCCGCCAGTACATTTAACTTCCCCTGTACAAACCTCGGAACGAGGGAAATATCCCGATCTTGAGACCAGAGAAGGAGATCTTCTGCGACTTTGTTGAGGAAGAATGAATGGGTTCCTCCCTGATTCCTGATATAATATAGAGCGGTGGTGTTGTCGGAATATACTGCCACTCTCTTTCCCACGACCAAAGGAGCGAATGCTTGCAGACCGAACCAAATCGCCTTCAACTCCTTCATGTTGATGTGATTCAACCTCTCTTTCTCTGACCATAATCCTGAGATCTTTTTGGTTCCTAGGAGAGCACCCCAACCTCTGTCCGATGCGTCTGAGTATAATTCTAGGTCTGGGTTCTGTAATGTCAGGGAGAGACCCTCTTGCAATCTTTCCCTTGACATCCACCATCTCAAGTCCTTCTTGATCTCTTCCGACACTGGGAACGAATACGTGTCTGGTTGAGACTTCCGACACCAACTCGCTTTGAGAAAAAACTGAAGAGATCTCATGTGAAGACGACCCAACTTTACAAACGTCTCTACTGATGATAATGTCCCTAGGAGACTCATCCATTCCAAGGCGGAGGAGGACTGACTGTTCAGGAATTGGCTCACTTTTTTGAGGCAAGATTCTATTCTTTTCGGGGACAGAAAAACCCGAAAAGTCTGAGAGTCCAGAATCATCCCCAAATAGGGGATCTTCTGGGAAGGCACTAATTGAGACTTCTCCAGGTTGATGAGAATTCCCAATCGATTCGCTAATGACAGTGTCTTCCGTAAATCCTTCACGCACTGTGTCCTCGAACTCTATCTGAGAAGCCAGTCGTCCAGGTAAAATGCTGCATTTATGCCCAACATATGCAGCCATTTCCCCAATGGAGCAAGAACACGAGTAAATACTTGAGGGGCCGTCGAAAGGCCAAAACAAAGGGCTCCGAATTGATACGTCCTCCCTTCGAACACAAATCTCAGGAACTTCTTTGAACTCTGGTGAATCGGCACATGAAAATAGGCGTCCTGCATGTCCAGGGACACCATCCAATCGCCTGGGCGAAGTGCCGACATCACAGAACGATTTGTTTCCATATTGAACTTTGTCTTCAGCACATAAAGGTTCAATGCGCTTACATCTAGCACTGGCCTCCAACCTCCCGAGGCTTTGGGAACTACAAAGAGTCTGTTGTAGAATCCCTGAGAAGTGTCGAGGACTTCCTCTACTGCTCCCTTCTTGATGAGTGCATTGACCTCTGCTGCTAAAGCCAAAGCCCTCTCTGATCCTGGAGAATATGCTGTTAAGCTGATTGGTGTATCGGAGAGAGGAGGATCTAGAACAAAAGGAATCGAGCATCCCTCTCGAAGAACTTGCACTACCCATTGCTCTGCACCTCTTCGACTCCATTCTTCCCAAAAAAGATGGAGTCTTGCCCCTACTTGCATGTGAAGGAACGGCTTCTCACTTGTCCGAAGGTTTGGGGGGGGGGGGGGGGGGGGGGGGGGGGGGGGGGGGGGGGGGGGGGGTTTCTTTGAGGACTTGTACTGTGGACGCAAATTAGTCCTGGGTCGTTGCCACTTAGGTTTATTCCCTCGAAAGGGATGCTTCTGAAGAGAAGAAGACTTTGCTCCTGTCGGAGTAGGCTCTTTTGGACGTCTAGAAGACTGAAGAAGGAGATCATTAGTAGATTTCTATTCTAAATCCGATAGAATTTGTTGAATGGTTTCTTCAGGGAAAAGGTGAGATTTACAGAGAGGAGCAAACATGAGAGCCGACTTCTGGTTATTAGTGACTCCTTTAGACACGAAAGAACACCACCTTTCTCTCTTCTTCATCACTCCCATTGTGAAAAGGGCTGCTAATTCTCCCGAACCATCTCTAACAGCCTTATCCACACAGGACAGAACTCCTAACCAATCTGTGGCAAAATCTTCTTCTAAAGACTGACAGTCTTCAATCTTGCGAGCTAAAGAGGGCAGTAGTCCAGTCCAAAAAAAAAACTAAATACCTCAAATACTACTTTAAAAATATTCTTCACCAGATGGTCAAGCTCCGAGAAAAAATTTTAGCTGACGAAAAAGCTGCTCTTCGGTGTGAGTCCACTAAACCGGAGAAGTCTCCCTGGGAGGAGGCAGACACTCCCAAAGAAGGAACTTCTCCAGTTGCGTAGAAGAAATACGCTTCACTCTGAAGCTTAGAAGGCGGGAAAGCAAACGAAGCCTTACCGGTTTCCCTCTTCTTAGAAAGCCACTCTGTTGACTCCTTAAGTGCCTGCTTCGAGGACTGAGAAAGAACCAGTTTAGGTAGACACGAATACGCTGTCTTCCTATCTTTAACGAACATTGAAGGCAGTGAAGACGGAGAAGCAGGTTCAAAGTAATCTGGATAAGTGGAAAGAAAAAATTTAAGAAGACTTGAATAAGCCGACGAATCATTGTCATCTTGATCCAAAGCTTCCTCTTCAGACTGCACGGAAGCGGAGTTGAAATCAGGCTTATGTTGTACCCCGGTGGAGGATTTCAACAAACTCATAAGATCCTGAAAATGCTTCTTAAATAGAGCTAAGGTAGAATCGTCTAACACTGTAGAAGTCGATGGTCTTTATCAGTCGAAGAAAGAGATTCTTTCCTAAACGGTGAAGTCCTCCGCAGCAACGATCGACACGGTGAACACCCAGTCGAAATTCCTATCGACTCACAGGTGAGGGGAGTCGAACGAAGACGAGCGAATACGCTTCTCTGGACAGTAATACGGAGTCGAATGACGGCGACCGAGCCAAACTGCGACTGAGACTCGCTTGGGAGAGTCGAGCGATCTGAATTATCACGAAGTTTAGTCCGAGATCCATTGCTTTTAGCCGAAAAATGCGACTGCGGAGGAGATTCACTAAATATCCCATCCGGAGCAAAACTACATGAAGGTTGAGGACTCCAATGCCTCTTAGACTTCTTAACAGGAGTCGGTGACGAATTACCCCCAAGAATCGAATGTCTTTTTAACGGTCGAGACACCAAATCACTTCGCCTTTTGCGCACTGGCGATTGCACTTCCGAATCAGAAGACAGACGAGAATCACAAACAATAATACCTTTCCACATCTTTTTGGACGGACACCCGCTAGTCGACGAGTCGACGGCTGACCGTGGGCAAACTCCCCCAGACTCCTTCTGACCTCGAGGTATGTCTTTCTCCCGGTTTGAGGGGGAGCGGGACAGTGACCTTCCGTCTGGGAGTCGAGGGGGAACGGACAACCGCCTCCTCTAGGCGCAACATTAACACTTTGCACTGCACTAGATTTCACTGTGCTATCTCTATACGAAAGCTTTAAAAGACATTCCTAACTTCATAACTGATTCAGCTAACACTTCAAACTTTTTATCCATCTTAGACTCAAGCAAGGCAATGGTGTTGGGTTCGGAAACATGGGCAACTTGAACAGGGGTAATCAAAGGAGAAGTAGGAGGACTATTAATTGGAGAAATATTCTCTAATAAAGGAGAGGCAAGAGAAGACTTATTTGTCTCCGAAGGAACAGGAGAAGTTTCTAACCTATTCTTACTATTAGCTTTAAGAGCTGCCTTCCTTTTCCTATCTTTCTCCATTTTCTCAGCATGCAATCTAACCGCCTTCCATCCCTGTTCATCCAATTCTTTACATTCATCACATGTCACATCCATACCATTACAATTTTGTCCTCTGCATTTAGTGCACTTAGAGTGCGGATCGTGACATAACTTAGCTAATCTTGTTTTGCAGCCAGCGCTGCAAAACCTCACAGCAGATGAACTAGAATCTGACATAATTAGCAATAATGACGAAAAACTGAATAGAGATAGCTAACTGGCAAGAAAAACCAAAAACTTTTACATCACCAAACAAAAACCAAAATCCAAAATGGCGACGCAGGAGACTGCAGTGAAAATCTCACAGGTGTTACCCCGTGAGCGGCAGAAACGAAAATTGATGGTAGAAGGCTAGCAGTACCCAGGGTTCCCGGATGTGGGCGGGTCTTGTATCACCTATACTTAAGATAGCAACGCCGCTGGCGCCAACAATTTGAATTTCGACTGCCGCAGGTAAGAAGCTATAAGCTATGTAACTGTTCGGTAAGTCACTTATGTGAAAATGAATGTTACGTATATTCCAAACATTATTACTACGTAGCATGAATAGTATTATAAAAATTTCGAAAGATAATCTTGCTGTGAATGCTACCATAATTTGATTTTCATATATACGTACGTACATTTTGTCAGCTGGCTGGCCTCGCATAGATAAAAGTTGATTTCACTGATATGGAATTACTTCACGAATAGCCTTTTTATTATGAAGATATGATGATAATATATAAGGTAAAAAATGCTTTTCCGTATTTCGTTTACGCTTCGTCGCCAATAACAAACAGCAATACTTAAGATAATCTATGACAAATAGCGTTTGTATGACTTCATTGTTCAGAGAAGTTATATACGAATACTGCCAAAATAATAATGAAGTTCGAATTAATTTTAGCCTTAATGTTATTACTACCGTAATTACACTACTACTACTATTAAAATTTCTAAAAGTTTATCAAACAAAAAATGTCACTTTGAACGCAATTTTATACATAAACCATTTTAGTAAAATTATAATATGCTTACATTTTGTGGCTGGCCACTCCGACGATAAGTTGAGTGCAGTGATTTGGAATTATTCTTTGAATAGGCTATTTATTATGAAGATATGACTATAATATATAAGGTAAGAATGGTTTTATTACCTTTATTGTCAGTTAATATCATAATATGAGTCTTTAAATGTATGTTGGTAGTTATCGGACCACGGCCGAGGGTTAGCCTACCAAAAAACATTGCATACGCAACACGACAAACCCGTGATGCAGCGATTCATACCAGTGATGTAGCATGAGAAGCGGTCCAAGAAAAAACCCGTGATTAACTGGATCCGTGAAAACTGATCCGTGAATAAGCGATGCCCCACTGTACCGCAAGTAGCCTTATACGGTTCGCCGCTAGAACACTTTTCCACATATTCAGGCCGACCATTAATTCATCAAATGTATATAAAAGATATATATATATAAATAAATAAATAAAAAGTATGGATACAAGTGGGGTCGATATAATACACTCCGTAAGAAGTTGGAAGGGTTACAAATTATAATAAAAAAGGAATCACGATAAAATCAATAAGCAAAACGTAACCATAGGTTAATAAAATATCCAAATATATACGCGTAAAGATTGAACGCTTTAGTTTAGTGGTCCATTCAGTATTCTAGGGATATTAATGACAAATAAGGTAAAAGTTCAAACACAATCAAAACCTACTGACATTGTCTGTCCCGGTGATTTATATTCGTAGTCAATGAAAAAAAAAAAAATTAATAAATAAATAAAAGATTTTAAAGTCAGGAAGTCTAGAAGTGAAAATGTATATTTATGCGAATAATCTTATACAGGGTAAATAGTATATATAAAATTTGTAAGGAAAACCTTTTCTTTAGTTTGAATAAGGAATATCTAATTTAACCCCTTCTTTACCGGGTGGGTGAGCAGAATAAAAACATTGCGTTCGCTGCCGAACTGAATCTCTTGGTAGTGACTCCAGTTTGGAGGGGTGCCGATCGTAAAAATATTTGCCAAAAATACTCTAATCAAGACAGGCTAATGAAATTATCAGGTATTATTAGCACTATAATAACGCATATTCTCTGAGTTTTATCATCCTACAGGGAAAATAAATGATTTTATGAAAAAAAATGTGAAACTCAGTGTCCCTTGTACAAGGGACACTGGTGGTCGGTGAGAAAACTACAGTCTTGAATAGAAATTCGGTCTTACACAATGTTGGTATATCCACCTGGAACATGCACATAAAGTATTATCAAAATAGAACAGTAAATAAGCACATAAAAAAAAGAGCAAAAACTAAAGCGAAAGCCCCGCCAATAAATATGGAAATCGCAAATTTTATAGTATATCTTTCAAAAATTGGTCAATGTCATTTTCTATGTTTTCTAAGACTAGTTTCATCACAGAAAACAACTTTAGGGGCATCAGGGGTATCTAAACTAATTTTTCAAGTTTCTTTTCCTCAGAAAAAAATCGCTTTTTCTCTGGTTTGGTTTTTTATATATAAAGTTACTATAAGGCTTTATTTTTACCTTCATTTATCTGGTGTTCATATCTTTTATTTGTAAAATGTAATAAGTGAATAAATAAATAAATACAGTAAATGATGATACAACTGGTTTTATACTTTGGTAGAAGTTATTACATGTTTACGCTTGTCTGGTTGTGATTTTTTTGTAGAGATGCAGTTCATCTGTCACCTACACACTACTATAAGCAGTAATAATATTTTTTGGGTTCATCTACGTCTGGCATCGTGTCATACTGTTTATTTTGCTCCAAAACTCTTCAAACATAAATTACAGAATGATTGGAAGTCCCTATCTGAAAAGAGGAGTTTTGGTGGTACTATGCGTACCACCTTTATGCACCCAGGGCGGTGTAGTAGACTTGAATGGTGGTACCCACCTACCTCCAAACAAACTTTCGGTAATGAAGAGGTTAACATAATTACATATATTTTACAATCATGCAGATTTCCAACATGAAACTAATATTATATTGTTCAATTTTGGTACTGTTTTTTTCAGACATTCTTCTCATGTGGGTGGAGTATTAAAACAAAAAATATCATTTGAAAGTACTAAAGTCATATTTATTACAGCAAGTAACGTAACTCTTAAGCTGGTGATGAGGTCATCAGTCTAGAAGGTGCCTGGCGCATTTGCCGAATCATTATTGTTCCTTTTAACCTCAATAAACTGCTTGCACAGGCTTCATCAGTAGTGTGTGTCGTCTCGTGCTTGCAAAGCAGGTTGGCTGGAGAGAGGAATGCTTAGCACGAACTTCTCATGGGCAAGGCAGGTCGTTAGGTACAAGTGTCTATACCGTGTGTGCAATGCAACTTTAGTTAAGAAATTGCAATAGTTTTAAAATTAATGAACGAAATAAGCAAACAGAATTTTTATAACAACAAAATGAATTAATTTTTTCTGAACCTCATAGACAATTAGAGTCAATAAATAAATCAGCTTACGATATTGGTAAACGGACATTTAGAAGTATCAGGTCATGGATATGAAAAATGTACTTGCAACATTAGCCTATTACAATTCAAGTAAATCACATTCATGGGAAAATGTCAAATTTTCTTGAAAAACCCAAAGTTTATATAGAAATTAGTTACATAGTGGGTTCTTTCGCTGCATCTCCTGCCTATTAAAGTTCTAAAAATTAACCTCGGAGGATGTGTGCGAGAAAATTGAATATGAAACTTTTGTTAGGGGCACATAGGATCGGATTTTATCACAGCTTAATTTCAGTAAGCGTAGAGAAATACAGAATCATGATTAATGTTCTCTTTGACTCTTATGTTGCCTGGCAATCTTACAAATAGCTCCGCTTCCCACTTCTTTATCTAGTAACTTACTACCAGTAATATCAATACGAATCCCAAAGAAAACTCTATATCTGTTTATTTTTTATAATTATGGATATTTTTACGGTCATCATAGACCTGGATAGGTTCACTCATTGTTATAATGCCATGGATAAAAAAAGTTTGTACAGCCGACTCTTTTGAATTCCATAAAATATCAGCGAATTCATGTGGGTTAAGTCTGGTTCTTAATGGCTTTCTCCCTCCCGTATTTGGATGTTGTCTGAATTTACTTTGCCCTTGTGACAAGTATAATTTCACTTACAGGCTGATTAATGGAACCTGGTTACAGTACCCTGCAGTACAAGAGTTTCACATCGCATGCCCAGACAGATAGTCTACAACTTCAAAAACCGTTAGTCGCTGCGGACGACTGCAGTGAAGTAACAACCGCCTACAATGTGAGGGGAATAAGCTTCATCATAAGTGAACAAGCCATTTCGTGGACTTCTTGGACCGACACCCGTATCCCGTCGTTAATCTCGTTTTTAATGCGGAATGCTCCAGCGGCTGTCGGGAATCGACTACAAAAGGGACAAACTTCCAACAATTACGACCAAGAGGATATTCAACTCTACGTTTGCTGGCGAAGGACTCGTGCTGGGGATGATTTTATTCATCGCGAACGTATTCGTATGGCATAGGATGGAGAGGACAAGTATGAGCGCAAAATAGAACATTGGACCCTGCCCAGGCAATTTCCCCCTTGTTTTTAACCATTTGGAATTGGCCATTTCATTTGGCTATGGGTGGTTGTCTGGAACTGTGTAGTGGACAAAAAGTTGTTCGAAACACTAGAATGTGCAGTGGGTATTACCTCGGTCATGTATCCTATATATAAATGATCATAAATAACAGAATCGAAATATATCTTTAAAATGCACCTCGATTAATCACTTAGATTAGTCGTTTATGTTGATCAGTTGTATTAAGTGCACATATATTGATCATAATTATATGAATGCATATATATATGTATAAACAAATCAGGTAGCCTATACAGTGTTCCCCCCGTATTCACGTTCTCCGGATTCGCGGACTCTCACATTCGCGGATTTTTCTTTGGAACCCATCTAGAAATTATTTGCAGACGGACTCGCCCATTCGCAGAATTTTCCGACGAAAATAATCACTAATTAGTGTATTTTGATGTATATTTTCATGACTAAATACATTTTTATGATACAAAAATGATTTACTAATTTTCAAATATTAATTTTGATTAATACTGTATTAGTAAGTTTAACCCTCTTACTCCGAATGGACGTATTAAACGTCGAGTCAAAATGTTTCCCGTATGCCGAATGGATGTATCATACGTCGACTCAAAAAAGTTTTTTTAAAAATTCGCGGAAAAATACTTATAGGCCTACCAGCCGAAAACTTTTGAATCACGCGCCTTGGGGGATGCTGGGAGTTCACGGATCAAGGCGTTGTTTTATTTACAACCGCTACGCAGGCGCGCAAGTGCGAATTTCTTTCTTATCGCACTAAAAAGTATCAGTAACACATCTCAAAAATTATTTAGTCACTTTGACAATTTCTGCACCATTTTAAATTATCCTTTACATGAAGTATTATATATGAAAATGTGTGCAATTTCATGTAAAATACAACAAAAAAACATTGTAAAATACAACAAAAAAATACTTATGATTGTAGCTTTTATCAGTTTTGAAATATTTTCATATAAATAATGATAAGTGCAAAAATTTCAACCTTCGGTCAACTTTGACTACCGAAATGGTCGAGAAACGCAATTGTACACTAAAACTCTTACATTATAGTAATATTCAATCATTTGCCTTCATTTTGCAACAAATTGGACGTCTCTAGCACAATATTTCGATTTATGGTGAATTTATGAAAAACCATTTTCCTTACGTTCGCTCGGTATCTCTTCCGATAAATTTTTTCGTGCGATTGTCCTAATGTTTGCACAATTTCAAATTTGCCATTACATAATGTTTTATATATTGAAATGTGTGCAATTTCATGCACAATGCAACTAAAAACAACCCATGGTTGTAGCTTTTACCAGTTTTAAAATATTTTCATATAAATAATGTTAAGTGCAAAAATTTCAACTTTCGGTCAACTTTGACTACCGAAATGGTCGAAAAATGCAATTGTAAGCTAAAACTCTTATATTCTAGTAATATTCAATCATTTATCTTCATTTTGCAACGACTTGGAAGTCTCTAGCAAAATATTTTGATTTATGGTGAATTTATGAAAAAAAAAAAAAATTTCCTTACGTCTGCATGGTAACTTCCGAAAAAATCAGAATTTTTTTTGTGCGATTGTCGAAATGTTTGCACCATTTAAAATTAGCTGTTACACAAAGTTTTATATATGAAAATGTGCGCAATTTCATGTAGAATACAACTAAAAATGATTGAAGGTTGTAGCTTTTATCTTTTTTTGAAATATTTGCATATAAATCACGATAGAAAAAAAACCATGTTCGGTCAAATTTGAGTCTACCGAAATAGTTGAAAAACGCAATTGTAAGCTAAAACTCTTACGGCCTAGTAATATTCAATCATTTATCCTCATTTTGAAACAAATTTGAAGTCTCTAGAACAATATTGTGATTTATGGCGAATTTTTGAAAAATATATTTAACTTCCCTCCGCGCGCCGATTCGCGGCCGCAAGTCTCTGAAATGCGTACATTGCATTATCCTAATATTTGCTCCTTTTCATATTAGCCATTTTATAGAGTTTCATATATCAAAATGTGCGCAAATTCATGAAGAATACAATAGAAAATAATTGAAGGTTGTAGCTTTTCCCATCTCTGAAATATGTGCATATAAAAAAAATATATATATAAAAATTTCGACATTCGGTCAACTTTAACTCGTCCGAAATGGTCGAGATCTGCAATTCTAATCTAAAACTCTTACAGTATCGTAATATTCAATCATTTGTCTTCATTTTGAAACAAGTTGGAAGTCTCTAGAACAATATTTAGATTTACGGTGAATTTTTTAAAATAAAATTTTTTTACGTCTGCGCGTTACGAATTCGTACATCATTTTGTGATAATATTTTTCTGGTGTTACTTTCATTATTTTACAATGTATTATATATAAAAATGATTGTAATTTAGTGTACAATACAACGAAAAAAAGTAACTCTTTATCTTTGACCGTTTTTTGCACAGCGCGATTTGAATAAAATTATGTATGATTTTTTTTTTTCGCTACCATATATCGCATTATTTACATATGATAATGATATAATTTTTAATTTCTGATAGTTGCATACTAAACTTCAGGCAATGACAAAAAAATGAGCCAAAAATGAACTCAATCTTCAAAACTAAGCGCGCTGTGATTTTTTGAAAAAAATATTTTTTCCGCTTCCGTGCTCACTCCAAACCGGCCCCGGCATACGGGAGAGGTTTTGATTTTTAGGGCTTCGGCGTAAGAGGGTTAATAAGTTTAATGATATAACATAAAAATAATAATTCTCTCTCTCTCTCTCTCTCTACTACAAAGATGTAGGTTTTTTTTTTATGATAAATAAATGATTTACTATTTTCGAATATTAATAATTTATACAGCAATAATATCAATTCATTAAAGAAAATACCATAGTGAATTAGTAAGATTTTAGCTTATAAATTTAAAAAATTATGGAAGAATGAAGGAAATCCCAGTCAGATTCTTTCTCCAACTCCAGTTACTAAAACTCAGATATACGTATCAAGTTAAGTGACCGGAGGGGGAAGGAGCTGATTTGTTGCTGCCATCAAGTGCTCATGAAATTTCCAAACCCTCCCCCCCACCCCCTCCTCTCTCTCTCTCTTTTTAACTGGAGAAATGAGAGATTTTTATGGTACCTACATATATGCGTAATATGTTTATTAATATTTTCAAATAATAATAATAATAATAATAATAATAATAATAATAATAATAATAATAATAATAATAATAACTGTAATTACAAAATTCATATGTGAAAGTATTTTACAAATACTACGATAATCTCTCTCTCTCTCTCTCTCTCTCTCTTAAAGCGATTTATGTTTTTTGGATGATGATTTACTAATTTTCAAATATCAATATTAATGTAAACAGCAATAATATAAATTCATTAAAGAAAATGCTAAAGTGAATTAGCAAGATTTTAGTTTATAAATAAAAAGAATTATGTAAGAATAAAAGAAAATGCATTTAACCCCGTGTCTTGTTTTTGAACACGTAGCCAGCTTGATTGGCTGGGTTCCAACTGTCAAATCCAGTGTTGCCATCTATGGATCATTGAAATTCTCTTTTTCTCTTTTGCTGATATGAGATAATTTCTATGGTACATGTGTATGTTTATTAATATTTTCACATAATAATAATAATAATAATAATAATAATAATACTTTATTAAAAGTAATGGCTACTTCAGCAGCATTACACTTGTAGAGATTCTTCTCTATTTTGCGAATAGCGGCTTTTTCAGTGCTACTTAAACAGGCTAGTAGAGCGCCTATAGAGGTCATGATAAAATGCAGGGTCAAAATAGGTGTATATATTTGAATTTTACAGATAAACTATGATACCATAGTCATCAAAGTCATAACGATTTTCTCTCTCTCTCTCTTTCTTAAAGCGAGCTTTCGTCTGGAGCTGCCAGACATCCTCGGGCTGGGAAGCTGAGGGTGGACTGATCTTGGTGCGGTGTGTCCGTCCTCCTTATCTGTGGTTGACAGCAGGGGGTCTGCCCCATGATTGTCTCTGATTATGAGATAATTTCTATGGTACATGTGTATGTTTATTAACAACAACAACAACAACAACAACAACCACCCTCTCTCTCTCTCTCTCTCTCTCTCTCCACACGAGATACTAGCATGCGCTAGTGGTAACTCTCGCCCTCTGTTTGGGCTGGAAGTGTATGTATAAGTATATCTTTAAGGACACTACTACATTTTATGGTAAAATAATAATATACAGTACTAGTTTACAAATAATATTACGTTTAATGAGATTAAACAGTAACAATAACATTCTCTCTCTCTCTCTCTCTCTCACGTATGTTTATTTGTTTTGTAGTGTAAATAAATGATTCACCTTATAACTAATTTTCAAATATTATAAGATTATTAAAAATAGCGATTCCCCCGTCTTTTATCACTTGGAGGAAACATGGGCGGGGGAGTAAATGAGTTTGATATACGAATTGGTGGAGGGGAGGAAGTGGAGTCTAGGAGTTATTCTCTCTCTCTCTCTCTCTCCATTATTATTCTCTCTGTCTCAGAAATAATTCATAATTTCACTCTTGAGGGTCAAATATATGATGTTGCCATTCATTGGTCTCTCTCTCTCTCTCTCTCTCTCTCTCTCTCTCTCTCTCTCTCTCTCTGTGTTATTTGCTGTAGGTATATATTTTTAATGGTAAAATGTTTAAGATGACTTTAAAATTATATTAATATATAAACTCAAAGATTAATGCAGTAATAGGTTAGTAATTTTAGGTATATTTGAAGTAGGATGTTATTAAAGGTATACATCTGCCATCTGAACTTTCAAGATAGGCAGTTATAAGCATTTTTAGTGGTGGTTTTAACTATTCGCGGGGGTGTCTGGTACACATCCCCCGCAAATACGGGGGGAACACTGTAATCAATCTGTTACCTTTTATCTTACCAATAACTGCAGTTATATAAAAGTTAGTATATGGATTAATGAACTAGTTATATATGAGTTAGTATATGGGTCAATGAATCAGCATAAAAATTAATCATTTTTATCACTTCATATATGAATTTTTATCAGTTAAAATATGATTTTTATCATGTTAATCTTTATCCTATGCAATTATCAGAGTACATTAGTATTTTCTGTAGCATATGTATCTTAATGAATTGAAGTGAAAAACTGTATCATTATATATCCCGTGATCACTATTATTTACGAATATCATCATATGCATGTCTTATAATCTTATTACTTGAACCTTTATTTGTGTACACCATGAATTTTTTTTACTTATAAGCATTTTCTATATATATCTAAATATATTCACCATAATGTCTGTATCACACTCCTATAAGTCAAATGCAAGTCAAGCTTGAGTAATATTCAGTGGTTGGTTTTGTAGCCGACCGAGCTTTTATGTAAGTGTTACATAATAAAAATATGGAGTGTTATTTCATATATATAAAACACTAAAACTATGATTAATTAAAAACCAGTGACCCAAGAGGTCAGCCAGATTGCTTGCAGGAATGTGATCAGACCAGATACGATAAAGTATGCTAAAATGACTTATACAATAAAGTAGGCTAAGATGATGTGCCGTCACCTGTGGTCCTTCATTTGTTTTGAAAACATTAGTCCAAGCTTCCTGCTTGAGACAACTACCGCGACCTATAATTCAAACGGCCTAAGTGATTTGTAATCTGTGTCATCTGTATGTATGTTCATATATATGTTCGAGCTACTGTCTGCTTCCTTTATGATTTGTAACCGAGATGGTAGTCAGAGTTGAATTAGCCATCATCATTGGCAGAAGCGATCAAGCCATCGTCATTAGAAGACCTGTACATCTTTACCAAATTTCATCATGTAGATTTGAATTAGCCATCATCATTGGCAGACCTGTACAAATTTCCTCTGATCTTCATCATGTAATCTCAGAGAATAGAACTATTTTTTTATACTTCGTGTTTTCTACTAGAAACCTCACATCAGAAAGAAGATATCATCATCACGAGTTGAAACATCTCCGTCGTCCTAAACAGAGAAGATACTGACTTCGTAAGTTATCAGCAAAACCCAAGACACTCCAATGAGTATGGAAGTGCATAACCAACCGACTTAGCTTAAGATTATCGCAAGTCTAACATAACCTCATAGGGCGCCTTATCATACAAGGCAACAGCCCTTTCATATTCAAGCCGCTCAAGACAAGCTACAGAAAGGCATACAATGAAATTTGGGGGGAATTGTCAGGCAGGGACATGTCTAAAAAGCACTTCCCACATGTATTAATGAAGGCTATAAAAGAATGTAATATAGCTGCAAATATAAAAAGTGGATTCCGGACAACAGGCCTTTTAACCCCAATGCTATCGGTCCCTCCAGGTATGTTACAGCAGCAGAAGAAGCTGCTTCTCCAGTCCCACTTCAGGAGACCTCTACAATTATTACATCAGCAGCAGACAGCTGCATCTCCCGAGGAAATTTACAAGGAAGGTTTTATGGAGGGACAAAGATCAGCCCTAAAGCATATAGAGGCTTGTATCCCACAGGACCAAATTGCCTTTTACAAAACTAGGAAGACTCCTATAGGTTGGGTTGATGCTCCAGGCATACCTTATATAATTTTTAGGGAACTTCAGATCAGTCACCCATGTACCTTGAATCCATATGCTGGACAAACACAGCCTGAGGCAGTTGCCAATGAGAATGAGCTTTCCCCACAAGCAATTCCCTCTACAAGTTGGGCTTCAGTATATACCAACCTAGTAGTAGTAGTGACATATCTTCACCTGGCCCATCTGGGGTTGGAAAATATTAGCCATTCCACCTGAATTTTTCCAGGAATCTCCATGGAAGGCTTATTTTAAGTTTCCCCAACTTAACCCAAAAGAAAAACAAAAAGCTCCAACAATACCTGAGGATTTCATCAGATACTTATAGATTAAAGAAAGGAAAAAAAAGGCTCTCCGAAGAGGAAAAGGAGCAGCGTAAGAAGGAAAGGGAGGCAAAAATGCTGGAAAAAGCAAGAGGAGGCAAAGGAAAAGGAAAGGGAAAAGGAAAGGGTAAAGGCAAGAGCACTGCTAAAAAGCAAAGGCTAGATGAAGAGTATAATAGTGAGAGTGATTTGAGTGGTGTGGAGGAAATGGAAGTAAGTGATGATAGTGAGAGTGAACTGAATAAATGTGGAACCTGCAGAGGAAAGGATGGGGCAAATTCTCTTTGGGTGGGGTGCCAGACTTGTGAAAGGTGGTTCCACAAAAGATGTGTTGGCATCCCACTCAAGTTAACAAAACAGGAAATAGAAAAACTAGAATTTATTTGTAGTTATTGTATGGACTCGTAGATTGTTTAAAAATGAAGCATATCAAATATTTGTATTTAGCAGTAAGTATATAATTTATATTTTTATTAAGAAATGTGATATATATACAGTTGCAACAAAAGTACAAATAACTAATTCAGGAATTTTGTAGCTTCAAGAACTTAATAACTGTGCATTTATAGTAAAGTTGGTTTCATGTTATCAATTATTGATGATATATTTTGTGAATAACTTAAGCATATCAAATATTTTTATTTAGTAGTATATAATTCACATTTTCTTTGATAGTATACTGTATATTTTATATTTTGTGTGATAGATGTAGTAAAATATCATTGTAATATTAAGTAGCTAATTACTGATGATGATAAATCTCCATGACTGCTTTTGTAATTTTTTGTAAAATTTAAAAAAATTTTATAATAATTTTCTATTGTATATGTCCTTACTGTGATTTGTAGTCAAGTTTGTATAATATATTCAGTAATTATTTGTGATATTATTAAGCAAATCAAATATTCTTATTTGGTACTCTATAATCTACTCTATATTTTCTGTGATAGCTATAGTAAAATTTCATTCTAATATTAAGTAATAACTGATGGTAAATTTTTTATGATTGATTTTTTAACTTTGTAAAATTAACTATTTTTTATATTTATTTTCAATTATATATTTCATTCTTTATCAACAGAATATTAACTAATTTCTTATATGATTTTTTCATACATTTAGTTATTTATCATGGTAGCATTAAAAAAAATTTCTCTATATTAATTTGGTAATTAATATATAGTATATACATATTCTATATATTATATATATTATATATATATATATATATACATATATATATATATATATATATATATATATATATATATATATATATATATATATATATATATATATATATATATATAGATATATTATATATATATAATAATATTATATATATATATATATATATATATAACTCATATAATTTATATATATATATATATATAATATATATATATATATATATATATATATATATAATATAGATATAATATAAATATATATATCTATATATATATATATATATATATATATTATATATATATAAATATAATGTGAGTGTGTGAGAATTTATGTATTTTGGTAAAGTTTTAGTTTCAACCAAATTGGGAAATGTATTATATTAATATATTTTCCTAGTAAAGCACGTGATAACAAAAAACTTTCTCTCAATACATTATTGACGCTGATGTCTACTTACAGAGATAATTATTTCAGTTATTGTAGGTCTGCATTTTATTTCTAAGTGTTCTGTATACCTTTACGCTGCCACGGGACCTAGCTCTTGTTCGTTTGTATGTCTGTTTTCATCTTACTTGGCTCCGTCCCATTGCGTAATGTGACAATATTTGCTTGAATGCGCATTTGCTCCTCCCACTAATGTCGCTCCTCCAATCTAAATACTACTGGGTTCTTTTCAAGGGTTATTATTGGACGATTCATTGGTCTCTCAGTCTTGTTTCAAGGATCTGTTTTTCGTGCAATATAACATTGTAAACGATAGTAATTTGTTTTTTTCCCTATTTCATTATGGGAGAAACCCGTGATTGTCGTTTGTTTTCGGTTTTCAAAAGTTCCGGTTTCTATATTTTCAGCACACGTCACTTAACTGTCATGGATCCTCCGGTACGGTTGTGTGAAATATGTCGTTATTCCTATTTTGATGTGATCGGCCGATTTCATGGGAATTATAATGGAACTCCTGAAGTAGTGAATCGTTTTCTAAGGGAGCATTCCGTATTACCTTTAAGTGTCCAGTGTGGTAAATGTGATTCGCCTTTACATTTTCGTGAGGATAGACATGTGTGGTATTGTACCAAATCTGTAAAAATACCTAAAACGCGAAAAAGACGTTTGTGTAATTACACTGTCAGTGATTTTAAGGGAACTTTTCTGCACGGGTCCCACCTTCCCCCGTGGAAATTAATTTTATTTGTCAACCATTGGTTGCATAAGTGTTGGGACCACCATTTCGTTATAAAGGGCCTTGGTATATCTTCTACTACTAGTGTAGACTGGAGAAGCTTCTGTTCAGAAGTAACTGAATTTTGTTTTGATAACCAAGAGCCTATTGGTGGTGATGGTGTAATAGTGGAGATTGACGAATCTCATTTTGGTAAACGGAAGTTTGACCGTGGAAGGCCTCTGAGTGATATATGGGTGTTCGGAGGTATTGAGAGGGAGTCCAAAAAAACATTTATTGTTCCTTTAATTGACCCTTTACCGCAAAAGCGTGATGCAGCTACCCTCATCCCTTTAGTTCAGAAATACATTAAACAGGGCAGTATTATTGTGAGTGATAAGTGGCGGTCTTACAATTCTCTGGGCTCTCTGGGTTACGATCACCGCAGTGTAAATCATTCCAAGAATTTTGTGGATCCTTCGAACCCCGAAACCCATACACAAAATATTGAACGGCTTTGGCGGGAGGTGAAGGAGTGGATACAACGCTCTGGTAACCGTTGCGAATATTTCAGGCAGTATTTGTCCCGGTTAATTTTTATACATAAATACCCTGAGGAGGAGCTGCTCCATTATTTTTTTATTGCAGCCAGTAAATTGTATCCTCCCCAATCAGAGGCTGAACGTATTCCAGTACTTGATAATTCAGAAGAGGGTCAACCACAACCTTCCACATCTTCATCGTCATCTTCCGTTTAAGGTAAGAAGTGATTTAACAAAATATATATATTCAAATTTACCCCTCGGTTAAAGGGGGGGTCGCAGGGGGGGGCGAAGCCCCCCCGGTAGGGGTACAGGGCCCCTAGGTAAGGTTAGGTGGTTGTATTAGGTTCGGTAGTGCCCCGAAAATCACTGTGGCCTTAAGGGGGGGTCGCAGGGGGGCGGAGCCCCCCCGCTAGGCTAGGTAGGGGTACAGGGCCCTAGGTAAGGTTAGGTGGTTGTATTAGGTTCAGGTAGTGCCCCGAAAATCACTGTGGCCTTAATGGGGGGTCGCAGGGGGCGGAGCCCCCCCGCTAGGCCTAGGTAGGGGTACAGGGCCCCTAGGTTAGTTAGGTGGGTTTGTTAGGTTCTGTGGTGCCCTGAAAATTACTGTGGCTTTAAGGGGGGGGTCGCTGGGGGGCCCTACCCCCCTCCCCCCCGGTAGGCCTAGTTAGGGGTATGGGGAGGGGTGCTGGAACATTAATTATTCCATTTATTGGCAATATCATCAATGCCCCAACACAACACCCACCCCCCCATCCCACCCAAACCCGGTTTCCAAAGGGTGTCCCCCATAATTGGTTGGTGGGATGAACTAGGGTATACATAGTAAATCTCTAAATCGGTTGGTTTGCAGTCAAAATAAACGTTAAATTCATTGAAACCACACTATTTCTGATGCAACAAATATATTTTTATTGCATTTTTCCAAATTTGGCTGAAACTAAAAATTTACCGTATTTTTATTCATAATGATATGGTGCTATAATTATAATTTAACATTCCATCGTGCATTTTATTTCACATGGAATTCACAGTTGCCAATCGGTATGTGTTGACCCTCCAAACTGGGTACTATAAGACTACACACAAAACGTTGAAATTGGTGAAATTAGGCTATGTATTGAAAGTATAAATACATAAATATTAACCCTTAAACGCCGAATGGACGTATTAAATGTCGAGTCAAAATCTCCCCCGATTTCCGAATGGACGTACCATATGTCGGCTCAAAAAAGTTTTTTTTTAAAAATTCGCGGAAAAATACTTATAGGCCTCCAAACTGGGTACTATAAGACTATACACAAAACGTTGAAATTGGTGAAATTAGGCTATGTATTGAAAGTATAAATACATAAATATTAACCCATAAACGCCATTTTAAAATTTAGGCCTACCAGCCTAAAACTTTTGAATCACGCGCCTTGGGGGATCCTGGGAGTTCACGGATCAAGGCGTTGTTTTGTTTATGATCGTTACGCAGGCGCGCAAGCGCGAATTTCTTTCTTATCGCATTAAAAAGTATCAGTGACACATCAAAAATTATTTCGTCACTTTGACATAATTTTTGCACCAGTTTTAAAATTATCCGTTACATGAAGTATTTATATATGAAAATGTGCGCAATTTCATTTAGAATACAACAAAAAAAATACTCATGATTGTAACTTTTATCAGTTTTGAGATATTTTCATATAATAACGATAAGTGCCAAAAATTCAACCTCGGTCAACTTTGACTCTACCGAAATGGTCGAAAAAACGCATTGTAAGCTAAAAGCATATATTGTAGTAATATTAAACTATTTACCTTAATTTTGAAACAAATTGCGAAAGTCTCTAGCACAACATTTCGATTTATGGGTGAATTTTATGAAAAAAAAAACTTTTTCCTTACGTCCGCGCGGTAACTTCTTCCGAAAAAATCATACATGCGATTGTGGTAATGTTTGCACCATTTTAAAATTGGCCGTTACATAAAGTTTTATATATGGAAATGTGAGCAATTTCATGCACAATACAACTATAAACAACCCATGGTTGTAGCTTTTATCATTTTGAAATATTTTCACATAAAAAATGATAAGTGACAAATTTTCAACCTTCGGTCAATTTTGACTACCGAAATGATCAAAAAACGCAATTGTAAGCTAAAACTCTTATATTCTAGTAATATTCAATCATTTAACTTAATTTTGTAACAAATTGGAAGTCTCTAGCACAATATTTTGATTTATTGTGAATTTATGAAAAAAATAACATTTTCCTTACGTCCGCGCGGTAACTCTACCACAATCGCACGTATGATTTTTTGGAAATGTTTTGCACCATTTTAAATTAGCCGTTACATAAGTTTTATATATGAAAATGTGCGCAATTTCATGTAGAATACACAAAAAAAAATAATTGAAGGTTGGTAGCTTTTCTCATTTTCGAAATATTTGCATATAAATCACGATAAATAGAAAAAAACCACGTTCGGTCAACTTTGACTCTACCGAAATGGTCGAAAAACGCAATTGTAAGCTAAAACTCTTATATTTTAGTAATATTCAATCATTTAACTTCATTTTGAAACAAATTGGAAGTCTCTAGCACAATATTTCGATTTATGGTGAATTTATGAAAAAAACTTTCCTTCCCTCCGCGAGCGGATTCTCCGCCATAAATCTCCGAATTGCGTACATCGAATTCTCGGAAAATTTGCTCCATTTCATATTAGGCATTTCATAGAGTTTTATATATGAAAATGTGCGCAATTTCATGTAAAATAAAAGGAAAAATATTTGATGGTTATAGCTTTTCTCATTTTCGAAATATTTGCATATAAATCATGATAAATTTCAAAAAAACCACGTTCGGTCAACTTTGACTCTACCGAAATGGTCAAAAAACGCAATTGTAAGCTAAAACTCTTACAGTATCGTAATATTCAATCATTTGTATTCATTTTGAAACAAATTGGAAGTCTCTAGAATAATATTTAGAGTTACGGTGAATTGTTGAAAAAAACATTTTTTTACGTCCGCGAGTTACGAATTCGTACATCATTTTGTGATAATATTTTTCCGGTGTTGCTTTTATTGTTTTACAATGTATTATATATCAAAATGATTGCAATTTAGTGTACAATACAACGAAAAAAAATGAAACTCGTTAGCTTTTACAGTTTTTTGCACAGCGTGATTTTAATACAATTATGTACACCGAAATTTTTTTGTTTTTTTTTTTCGATACCCATATCGCAACTATTTACATATGATAATGATATCATTTTTCATTTCTGATGATTGCATACTAAACTTCAGGCAATGACAAAAAAAAGAAGTCAAAAATGAACTCTTAATCTTCAAAACTAAGCGCTGTGTGATTTTTTGAAAAAATTATTTTTTCCGCTTCCGCAGTCACTCAAAACCGGCTCCGGCATTCGGGGGAGTATTTGATTTTTACCGCTTCGGCGTTTAAGGGTTAAAGCAATTTTGTCATTATTGCATTACTATGACAACTAGAATTAATGGAAACAGTTTATAATAATGAATCGGCGTGTGTGTAAAGCCTCCACTAATGTGGCAACGATGATTTTGCCATTCTTAGCATGCAAACATTAAAGGTTACATTTATTTCTGGCTTACAGTTATTAAAGAAAATAAAAATACTAATATAGACTTAAATCAATGAAAAGTGCTAGCAAAAACAAAAAAGCCAGAAAAAAAAAATATATATATATATACTTAATCCACTTATCCGTAGTCGCTCCTCTATGGTTTCTGGCAGCCAGATGTACGACAAGGTTAGAAACATTGGATTGTATCTACTTTAGAAATATCTGTAATTTTTCGGGGTAATTTGATTGCAAAAAAGGGATAATACAGTGGACCCCCGTATTCACGTTCTCCGGATTCGCGGACTCTCACATTCGCGGATTTCTCTCGGGAACGTTTCCCTGCATTATTCGCGGAAAATTCGCGCATTCGCGGTATTTTTCTATGAGAAATATCCACAAATTCCTGGTTTTTGTTATCAATTTCATCATAAAATGTACTTTTTGTGATAAAACTATTAAAAAAACCAAGTATGAAAATTTTTAGTGATTTTCTTAAGTTTTAACTAACAAAATAGGCTGTTTTTAGCGTTTTTATAGGGGTTCCAAAGATTCGCGGATTCTAACTATTCACGGAGGGGTCTGGTACGCATCCCCCGCGAATACGGGGGGGGACCACTGTATACATGAATTAAATTTACATTTTTAAATAACAAAGTAAAGTTGAATTAAATAAAGAGTAAAGTAAACAATTTAGGGAATAAAACTTTGCAGTTTCGTCGTCTGCTGTTCGTAACCGTGTTTGTGGCGCGCGCGCTTAGGAACCAGGAACAGCAACTTGTTTAAAGTGCAATGTGGAGTGAATTGAGACCAAAATGTGTATAATAACAATCAAATAAGCACTGTGGAGTTTCAGTTGTGATGGCAGTAAGGATAAAAACCACCGATTACAAGGTAAAAATGAATTCAGTTCAAACCATGACCCCGGGAATAACAAGTTTCATACTTTCACTTCACTAATATAGGCAACAAAATGTTGTTTTATTGTGCAATCTTGAGTAAGATCAATAAACGTTACATATATACGCTAACATTGTTCAAATGAGTGCTGGGAAAGATTGTTGTCGTTACTGATTAGAACCTGAACATCCCACGGTAGCCGCCATATTGGATTTCAAAACTGCCTTGAAAACATATTTACGAAGAGCGTCACATGCTTATTTTAGTTTGTATGGGGCTTTCATATATCACATTATGTTGACAAAACTTCAATCTTTTGAATGGTATGCTTGGAGTTATAATTGTATTCTTGTTTCACCATTTAAATATCGAGTGAATAAGACCTGTCCACCGTGATAAGGGTTGGTAGTCGCTGGTGTCTCCCCCTACTTCGAAAGGTAAATTTTTAGAAAGAGGAACCAGCCCAAAATGACATGAAAATATGTTTTTCTAGGTGATTTTGATGTGTTTTGCACGAATATCACCTTCATTTTCCTCGGAAATGAACGGTTTTAGACTTTACTCTATAACAAAGGGAAACTAAACTAGTTTAGACGTGTTTTTTAATGATTCTTGGCAAGCTCGCGTGTTCTGGCAAGATAGAATGGTTTAAATTATTGTTTCAACGTGTTTTTTAATGATTCTTGGGTAAATGTCCGGGACAAGGCCACACCCGTTTTTCAAGTATTAACGACGAAAAACGGCAAAAAACTACCAGATTGGTGTTGCACATCGCATAGAAACGAGGAAATTAATAAAAAAGAAACTAAGACTTACTCTTACACACAAAATGTAAGCATAACCCTACTACTACGGGGACCCCAGTGGGAACCGGGGTTTTTGGGTAGGGGGAGGAGGAGAAAAGTGATTTTCGGGGCACTACCGAACCTAATACAACCACCTAACCTAACCTAGGGCCCTGTACCCCTACCTAGGCCTAGCGGGAGGGCTCCGCTCCCCCTGCGACCCCCCCTTAAGGCCACTACCTAACACATCCATCAAACTAAATCCAAAGTGATGGTACTGCTGTATACATCGTTATACTACCACCATTATAATATACTCTATAATTTAATGAAGCTTACCTTAAACTGTTGGTTCATAAAGATGTGCTGCTGCTTTGAGGAAAACTTGAAGCCGTTGCAAGGTTCCCTGACATGCAACTTAAAGTAGGAAGTGGCCAGGTACCCGACGAATCCACTAGTTTTTCAATATTCCCCGAATAAGCTAAAACAAATTCACCGTAACTTAGGAAACAGTCAGGACAAGAAGCTGGAATTTCAACTTCTTGTGCAATATGAGATGAAGTGCTTGCTACGGCCTCCATGTCTAAGAACAAACCGAAATGACTGGGTAGTACTGATGAGTTAGCCTAGAGTAATGCCTGAAGCGCCACGGTGGCAGGAATATTTAAATATAATTGGCTTTCGTTTGTTTAAAATGAGCCAATTATTTCAAGGTATCAAGTCAAGTGGTGCGTGAATAAGTCACGTGGGGCAATCAAACGAAGTGTATAGGTGGAACAAAAAGAGGTGGAACAAAAAGTCATTTTTTGGAGGAGTCAAAGGGTGAACATCTCTTTAATAGCCACTCGCCTTAGTAAAAAAAAAGTCCTCATTTTTTGTAAACGTAACAAAAATGAAATTTTCATTATTAAAATGAAGTTTTATTGTATACTTACCGAACAATTATACAGCCGTGATTTCCACGAGCGGCAGGAGACTAAATTCAAATTTAGTGCGTAGGCGTCGCCAACACTGGTGGTGATGACGTCATCTCCCTCCACTCGCGGGAGAACCAGGTACAACTGCCCAGGTGAATCCAATTCTTTCTGCCAGTCCGTCCACCTAAGGGGAGGAGGGTGGGTATAATCATAATTGTTCGGTAAGTATACAATAAAACTTCATTTTAATAATGAAAATTTCATTTTTATTGTAGTGTCTTACCGAACAATTATACAGCTGATTACACATTTATGGGAAGGTGGGATTCAGTGGACCACTAGTATTTCTAAATGGTTACATTTATTACAATACCAGTAAACACTCAAGGTGTCTGTTGTACCTTACCTTGTAAGAGAGCTACAGCAGACTGTTACTGCCTCT
The DNA here is from genome assembly GCF_015104395.2 of Macrobrachium nipponense. Taxonomy (NCBI): domain Eukaryota; kingdom Metazoa; phylum Arthropoda; class Malacostraca; order Decapoda; family Palaemonidae; genus Macrobrachium; species Macrobrachium nipponense. The sequence continues at coordinate 1,477,503 of NC_061109.1, forward strand.
GGTCGGTGCTCTTCTTACTATTGTAGAGGAATTGGAATTTGACCAAAGTTAGCCTCTACAGGAGTGGGAATCCTTCCGTAGTTCAAGCGAGTCAAGGCTGACTGACGGAGGATAGTAACAACAAAGATTGCCCTTGCCCTGGGCTAAGACCAGAAATTCAATCATACAAAACATTTGTCACCAACACCAGATTTAAAAACATATATACCCAACCATTATAAAATCTGACCTAACAGACTGGTGAGTATCCCAGGTACTCAGTACCCCCAGCTTCCCTTGAACTCGACAACCTATTCAAGTGAAAAGTTTAGCATAGAGGTGACGACCCCTGTGCCGTTTCTCCCAACACCATGCCAGAAACCGCCACCGGACCTAACGTTTTACAATTCTCGAAAACCGTTTCTATCTCTTTGAGATAATGACTCGCAAAAAACCGAATTCGATCTCCAGAACATGCTCTGAAGAATCGAAGCTAAAGATAAATTCTTTCTAAATGCTAAAGAAGTTGCCACTGCTCTAACCTCGTGAGCTTAACTCTCAGAATGGAAAGATTGTCGTTCTCGGACTGGCAAGTGAGCTTCCCTGATAAGCTCTCTAATAAAGAACGATATACCGTTCTTAGAAAGAGGACGAGAGGGATTTTGAACCGAGGTCCAGAGCTTAGAAGATTGTCCTCTAATACCCTTAGTGGCAAACAGATACTGCTTAATAGCTCTGACTGGACATACGAGCCTTTCTTCCTCCTCATGTCCAACCAAATCAGATAAGTTCCTTACCACAAAACTCCTCGGCCCAAGGATTAGAAGATTCTCGTTTTTGGCTATAAAGGTCAAAGATACCGAAAATACAGCATTGCCTTGAGAGAAACCGACTTTTGTCTATAGCGGGCAATTCGCTGACACGCTTAGCAGAAGCTAGTGCAATAAGAAAAAGTGCCTTCTTAGTCAAGTTCCTGAGTGAAGCCGACTTCAAAGGCTCAAACGGTGGCCCCATGAGGAACTTAAGCACCACATCTAAGTTCCAAGCCACTGTATCCTGCGGGAGCTTAGTGGTTTCGAAAGACCTAATGAGGTCCGACAGATCTGAATTGAAGGAAATATCCAAACCTCGATGTCGAAAAACCGAAGAAAGCATGGCTCTATATCCTCTGATCGTCGAAGGAGCCAGTTTCTTAGAGTTCCTAAGAAATAGAAGAAAATCTGCTATTTCTGTTAAAGAGGTCGCAGAAGTAGAGACTTTAGCACTTCTACACCACTCTCTGAAGATTCTCCACTTCCCTTGATAGAGTTTGTTAGAAGACTCTCTCCTACAACGAGCGATAGCTTCTGCAGCTCTTCTTGAAAAACCCTTTCGCTCTGACAAGATTCCGGACAGTCTGAATCCTGTCAGAGCTAGAGCGGACAAGTTTTGGTGGAACCTCTTGAAGTGAGGTTGTTTGAGAAGCCACTTCTCTGGAGGAAGAAGTCTGGGGAAGTCTACTAACAACTGGAGAAGGTCCGGGAACCACTCTTTCCTGGGCCAAAAGGGGGCGATTAACGTTACTGTTACATTGCTGTGCGACATGAACTTGTTCAGCACCTCTCTTATTAGACCGAACGGAGGGAATGCATAAGCTTCCAGACCCGACCAATCCAACAGCATTGCGTCCACCGACCAAGCTAGAGGATCTGGAACTGGAGAACAAGAGAGAGGAAGACGGTTGTTCCTTGATGTCGCGAACAGGTCTATGGACGGTCGTCACCAAAGGCGCCAAAGTTTCTGACAATCTTGTTGTCCAAAGTCCACTCCAGAGGTAACACTTGCTGTTGACGACTTAACTCATCCGCAGGACGTTCATCTTTCCCGGAACAAATCTCGGGGACTAGCTGAACTTTTCGCTTCGTTTGACCAAAGGAGGAGATCCTTGGCTACTTCGTATAGAGAGAAAGACTGAGTCCCCCCCTGTTTCCGCACGTACGAGAGAGCCGTGGAGTTGTCGGAATGCACTGCCACTACCCGACCTTCTACTAAGCTCCGAAACTGTCTGAGCCCCAGGAAAATTGCTAAAAGTTCCTTTACATTTATGTGGAACTTCTTCTCCTTCTCCGACCAAGTTCCTGAAGTCCGTTGATTTCCCAGCAGGCTCCCCAACCTGTGTCCGATGCGTCGGAAAAGAACTGTAGGTTCGGGAGGATGGGTCGTAAATCTAACCCTTCTTCCAACCTTGCTCGAGAGAGCCACCGCCTTAGGTCTTCTTTTATTTGATCTGTGACAGGAAAGGTAATCGAGTCTGGTTGTGTCTTCCTGCACCAAGAGGCTCTCAGGAAAAACTGCAGAGGTCTCATGTCTTCCCAACGTCACAAATTTCTCCACTGACGTCAATTTGCCCAGGAGCCTCATCCACTGATTGGCAGAACTTACCTTTTTGTCCAAGAACTCCTGAACTGTCTCCAGACAGCCTTGAACCCTCTTCGGGGACAGAAAAGCCCGAAAAACTTGAGCATTCACAGTCTACCCCAAATAAAGGATGCTCTGAGATGGAACCAACTGGGACTTCTGTTTGTTGACCAGAATTCCTACTTTCTGGCAAGATCCAGAGTTGTTCCAAGGTCCTTCATGCACCGACTCTCTGATTCCGACCGGAGAAGCCAATCGTCCAGATAGAGGGAGATTCTTACTCCTAATGTGTGCAGCCAGCTTCCTATCGGGGATAGAACCCTGGTGAAAACTTGAGGAGCGGTCGCTAGTCCGAAGCAAAGCGCCCGAAACTGAAACACCTTGCCTTCGAACATGAACCTCATGGTACTTTCGAGATTCGCGATGTATCGGAATGTGAAAATAAGCGTCTTACATGTCCAGAGAAACCATCCAATCCCCCTGTCTGATGGACTCCAGAACCGACCAAGTGGTCTCCATATGAAATTTTGTTTTCTGGACATGCAAGTTCAGGGCGCTCACATCCAAAACCAGCCTCCAGCCCCCTGATGACTTGGGAACTACAAAAAGGCGATTGTAAAAGCCTGGAGGAAAATCCCCTTCTATCTGTTCTATCGCTTCTTTGAGAACAAGCGCTTCCACTTCTGCGGCTAGCGCCAGAAATTTGTCTGAGCCCGGAGAGTATGCCTGGAATGGAATTGGCACAGGTGAGAGCGAGGGAGGTGAAACGAGAGGAATACGATAGCCGAACTTGAGTACTTGCATGCACTACCCAGGCTTCTGCTCCTCTGTTTTTTCCCATTCCTCCCAAAACAGAGCCAGCCTGGCTCCCACTGGTGCATGAAGAAAACAACCGAACTTTCATTTGGAAGGTTTGTTAACCTTGGCCAAGGCCTTAGACTGAGGTCGCAAATTCGACTTCGGCCGAAAGAAGCGCTTGGGTTCTCCCTCGAAAAGGCGCTTGGGCCAGAGGAGAAACTGAAGGAACAGTCTCCAAAGGAGCTTTAGGTCTCTTAGTAGACTGTGCCAGTAAATCCGAAGTAGATTTCTTATCTAGCGCAGACGAAATTGACAACACTACATCGTCTGGAAAGAGGTTATCTTTCACAAAAGGAGCAAACAAGAGAGCAGACTTCTGTTGGGAAGTAACCCTTTTAGAAGCAAAGGAGCACCAAAGTTGCCTTTTCTTAAAGGTACCAAAGGCGATGAGCGAAGCTAACTCATCACATCCATCCCTAATGGATTTGTCCGCACAGGACAGAACACCAATCTAATCCTCCGCTAACTCCTGAGAAAGAGAAGGACAGTCTTCGATCTTGGCCGCTAAAGCGCCAATAGTCCAATCAAGGAAGCTAAGACTTCCAAAAGTTTAAATTGGTTCTTTACAACGTGGTCCAACTCAGGCGCTGTAAAGAAAACTTTCGCTGCGGCGAAAGCAGATCTTTTCTAGAGGAGTCGATTAAACTGGAGAAGTCTCCCTGGGAGGAGGCAGAAACTCCCAGAGAAGGAGCTTCCCCAGTTACATAAAACCTATACCTCTTACGAAGCAACTTAGAGGGAGGGTAAGCAAAAAGAGCCTTCCCCAAGTCTCTTTTCATAGACATCCATTTCTCCGTCTCTTTCAACGAATGTCTAACCGCTTTAGATAGAACAAGTTTTGGGAGGAGAGGGTCTGAAGTTTTCCTCCTCATCAAAAAAGTCGAAGTTGGGGAGCGCGGAGCCGCTTTCTCAAAATAATCTGGATAAGATACCAGAAGAAATCTAAGGAGACGTGAATAACACGAGAGGTGATGTGAATCCTCCTCCTCTACTTCTTCATTCTCCGATACCGCCGAAGAAGTAGACGGGACTACAACCGGATCTGAAGGTTTCAAACCACCCTTGGACTCATTCATCCAGTTGGTTAACATCTCTAACTGCTTGCACAAAGGCGCCAGAGACGAATAAAAAACAGTTAACGTAGGCTTGGAAGAGCCTAAATGTTCAGCAGGAGGCGGAAAAACTACTTGCGCCTCACTCGGAGCCGCCGAAATTCGAGGCGAAACAGGCGCATCAGGCGTAACAGACGAGAAAGCGCCTAAAGAAACACCCTTAGAACTGCTAGCTACAGCGCTAAAACCACAATCTCTACTAGTAGAAGGAGCCGAAAAAGGCACAGATTGAGGCGACAAACGAGCCGCTAACGGCCGAGGCGCAACCCTACTCTCAGGCTCCTTATACCGCTTGACTGGTAGGAGGAGGCGAATAATCAGCGCTGAACGCCTCTTTTAAGGGATGCGAAACGGCGAATCTCGCAAGAGCGCCGCGCGACCGGAGACTAATCGCTTGAATCATTCGAAAGGCGTCTAACTGCAACACCTTTCCAACGCTTAACCGAGCCCTGTTGAGGCGCAACAGGCTCAACAAGAGAGGCGCCTGTCTGTGGGCAAATCCCGATCGACTCCCTTGGACTTCCGGTATGTCTTCTCCCCGGTGCGGGGGAGCTGGACAGTGACCTTTGTCTAGGAGACGTGTCAGGACAGACAGACGCACCCTCAACTACACTCTTACCTGAAGCCGCTTTCTCCAAAAACGTCTTAACTGAATTACCAAGTTGCAAAACCATATTCGCTAGTACCGAAAATTTCTGATCTAACCTCGATTCCAGACTGGCAATGGTGTCGGAAGAAACTACACGGGAAGCGGGAGAAGTGGGATTAGTAGGAGGAATAGGAGGTGTAGTTAAAGGAGACATAACAATTTGAGGAGAAACAGAAGGAACAGATGCATCGCAAGACGAAGCAGAGCTAAGCCTACTTTCCCTAAGCGCTGCTTTTCTAATTCTGTCTTTAGCTAATTTCTCCGAGTATGAACTAAAAAACTTCCATTGAGAATCAGTCCAATCACTACACTCGTTACATGTTCGATCTGCTGAACAAACCTGTCCCCCAAAACTTACCACATTTAGTGTGAGAATCATACTCTAACTTGGATAATCTAGTTTTACATCCTGAGATGCAAACCTAACTCCCGACGGACTAGAATCCGACATGGCAACGCCTAAATAATAAGCAAAATAACAACAACGCCAAAAAAAGAGTACTTCACCAATTCCGAAGATCAAATCCACAAGAAAAAAGCGAAGCAAAGTCATCCAACCGCACCGACCACCGATGTTCACCGGACGCCGGCAGGAAAAGAATTGAATTCACCTGGGCAGTTGTACCTGGTTCTCCCGCGAGTGGAGGGAGATGACGTCATCACCACCAGTGTTGGCGACGCCTACGCGCTAAATTTGAATTTAGTCTCCTGCCGCTCGTGGAAATCACGGCTGTATAATTGTTCGGTAAGACACTACAATAAAAATCGATTACTTATGTTCTATTCATCTCCGGGCATAACTAATGGTATATTCCTAATCAGAAAAGTGCGATTTATGCGTTTTTGAAGTATTTATAGGTCCCTAAGCTGGTTCCTTTCTAAAATAATACCCTTCGAAAGGAGAGTAGAGGTCTTTAGCTCCGTTTCTCACCAACAAGTCGCGACTGATGCCCATCTCCGGTGTCAGGATGCGTTATAGGGCTAAAAAACCGTAGGGTCCAGAGTGGACCATGTACGATCAGCTTGGACAATCCAAAAAAAGTATATTATAACTCGTCCTGACATCGGAGATGGGCATCAGTCGCGACTTCTTGTTGGTGAGAAACTGAGCTAAAGACCTCTACTCTCCTTTCGAAGCAAGTATTTTCTCCAAAGTTAGAAATTAGGGCCAAATTTTAAGATTTAAACTGAGGGTAGTGAAAACGGTGTCAAACGTAGTGCAAATCTCACCAAAACGCGTTCAACATTTTTAATTACAACTCGAAGTATTTAGAAGATTGACGCCATCTCGATGTTTACGGAGTCGCTTGTGTCAATAAACTAACCATTTCCTGTGATAAATCCGCACACCACTTGTACCCACAGACGCTGGGGCACTTTCATCACAACAATCGGAAAACTTTTCCTCACCGAGTAAACAACTGTTTTGTAGAAGACGACGACGAAGAGTGCACTTTGATAATTTTTTAAATAAATAGTAAAAACATCAATATTTAACATATCTATGATGATTAATTTGAAAATATTCGTTATTGAAAAAGTAACTCTATTCTGACTCAAATTTAAGTAATTATTTTTTGGAATTAGAAAGTTCTTTTAAGTCCTGTATTATGAAGTCACTTTTGTACCTACTGTAAATAATTGCTTTACTCAACTTTCTTGCAGAACAGTTTACCAGTTATTCATGCAGATTATCAGCTTTTCATGTAATTGGTATAATTGTAATGTGCATATATATCTTTATTATTTACTTTTTGGATATATGAAGATGTTTTACCACCGGATTATCGCCATAGTGTGACGCAATCGTTTTCGGTCCCTGCGCCTCTGTTTTCGCACCATAAGAAATTATGGGGCCGAATTTGCAATGACCAGAAAGTCGTTAAAAGAGGAAAGTTACCATTGAGGGGCATATGTTTTGATTGAGAAAAATACAAATCTATTCAATAGCTAGCTTGTAAAAAATACTTTATTACGAAAAACTTGATTGACAACTAAGCAGCATACCTACTATGGGTTTCAGAGACAGTGCAAGCACGTTTTTGGGCAATACCTATTTCTGTAACGAACACTCGTATCAGAACGAGATTTTGCTATAGTGCATTACACCCAGTGCCGTAATTTATAAGGGTATCGTAAATCACTAATCGTAAAGAATAACGACACTTGTCCTTGTACCAAGAGACAAAAACTCCATTATGCAGAAATGGATACGAACACGTGTATAAAGCTCCACCTACCCTATCCCCCCCACCTCCAACGCCACCCCTGACCTTCGTTCCTTCGCCTTTCCCCACCCCCCCCTCTCTCTCTCTCTCGTCTCTTCTCTCTACTCTCTAGTCTCTCTCTATCTCTCTCTCTCTGTGTTGCCATTCGGTATGTGTTGACCCTCCAAACTGGGTATAAGACTACACACAAAACGTTGAAATTGGTGATATTAGGCTATGTATTGGAAGTATATAGTATACATATATATTAAAGCAATTTTATCATTATTGCATTACTATGACAACTAGAATTCATGGAAACAGTTTATAATAATGAAACGGTGTATGTGTGAAGCCTCCACTAATGTGGCAACGATGATTTTGCCATTCTTAGCATGCAAACATTAAAGGTTACATTTATTTCTGGCATACGGTTATTAAAGAAATTCAAAATACTAATATAGACTTAAATCAATGAAAAGTGCTAGCTAAAACAAAAAAAAAAAAAAATGTATATAATTCACTTATCCATAGTCGTTCCTCTATGGTTTTCGGCAGCCAGATGTACGAAAACTTAAGAAAAATTTGATTGTATCTACTTTAGAAATATCTGTAATTTTTCGGGGTAATTTGGATGCAAAAAAGGGATAATATACATGAATTAAATTAACATTTTTAAATAACAAAGTAAAGTTGAACTAAATAATGAGTAAAGTAAACAATTTAGGGAATAAAACTTTGCAGTTTCGTCGTCTACTGTTCGTAACTGTGTTTGTGGCGCGCGCTTAGGAACCAGGAACAGCAACTTGTTTAAAGTGCAATGTGGAGTGAACTGAGACCAAAATGTGTATAATAACAATCAAATAAGCACTGTGGAGTTTCAGTTGTGATGGGAGTAAGGATAAAAACCACCGATTACAAGGTAAAAATGAATTCAGTTCAAACCATGACCCTGGGAATAACAAGTTTCATACTTTCACTTCACTAATATAGGCAACAAAATGTTGTTTTATTGTGCTGATTACAACTGCAATCTTGAGTAAGATCAATAAACGTTACATAGGGTAAAAAACCGCATGGTACAGGGGTGGACCATGTACGATCAATGTGTACAACCCCAAAAAAAGTACATTATAACGCGTCCTGACATCTGAGATGGGCATCAGACGAGACTTGTTGTTGGTGAGAAACTGAGCTAAAGACCTCTACTCCGGTGTCAGGACGAGTTATAATGTACTTTTCTTGGGGTTGTACACATTGATCGTACATGGTCCACCCCTGTACCATGCGGTTTTTTACCCTACATACGCTAACATTGTTCAAATGATTGCTGGGAAAGATGATTTTCGTCACTGATCAGAACCTGTACATCACACGGTAGCCGCCATATTGGATTTCAAAACTGCCTTGAAAACATATTTACGAAGAGCGTCACATGCTTATTTTAGTTCGTATGGGGCTTTCATATATCACATTAAGTTGACGATACTTCAATCTTTTGAATGGTATGCTTGGAGTTGTAATTGTATTCTTGTTTCACCATTTAAACATCGAGTGAATAAGACCTGGTAGTCGCTGGTTTTTCCCCCTACCTAGCTATATCGAGTTCAATGAACGAAGCTGCACCTAACCCTATACAAATAGTCGGACAACAACTCGCTGTAGTAAAATGACGTTTCCTGTTCTTACATGATCATTATCATCACTATGAAAAATAGTTATCGAGAAAAAAAACAAACCTTACCTACTACCTATAAATCAGCCATTGTCGATAGGTATCCCAGGGAGACACTTTGGTTCCTCCTCCGCACAGAGTCGTTCCTATTTCTCCCTCAGACGGATGGCACTTGTCTTAATTCTCGGCATTTTGTAAATAGAACGAAATAATGCTCTAGAAGTTATGAAAATCAGATAAGGGAATGCCGCAAGTTCGTCACACAGTACAAGAGCTTGGCCTGAGCAAAACAGTTTCACAGCATCACAATTTGCTGGCGTCTATGGGCTAAGGTGACGATGTTATACAGTGCTGTTACCTACGCTTATATAATTGTATATTTATGAAAATGTATAATAAAAATGTCAAGGCACACAAAATATCATATGGTATACTTCTTACCATCGTACACATGTGATATGACGATGACAAGTTCAAAATATCAAGATATATAATTATATCAATGATTTCATATTTTTTTGTACAGAACGTAAAAGCCCTAATTGAAGAAAATGCATAATTTTAGTGGGATACTAACGTATATTTCTCAACTTTCTACTATTCAATATTTGCAGTCATAATGACATTGAGCGCCAGTTTGCAGAGGCGTCGTGAGGGGGGTGGGGGCTTGGTGGGGACATATTTCCCCGGGCGCGGCATTGAGGGGGCGCCAAATTGAAGTTGGGAAGACATCCATTTTGGGGGAAATGGGGTGATGAAACCAGTACCTTAGTTTTAAGTTTTTGTTTTCAGTACATATTTTATCTTTAATGAAGATTGACTTCCTTTAATGTTCATTATATATAATAGTTGTTTTAATTCGGTTTTATTAAAATGCTGCTGTTATGTCTGGGCACAGATCAGGAGTACAACAAAGACTTGCTATAGTGAACCCTAAAGCAATACTATATGTGAACTGTTATAACCACTCACTAAATATGGCTGGGGTTTATTCTGCTAGTCATAAGGTGTCGATGGTCACATTTTATGGAGTGTATGTTTTCTTTTCAAGGTCTACCTATAGATGGGAGAGATTAGAGAAGAATTTACCTATATTTGAGAAAGCTGAATCGGAAACACGCTGGAGTGCTAGACCTGATGGAGTTCGACCCATACATGAAAATGTGGGGGATTTGGTCCAACTTTTAAGAGACCATCGGAAGTGATTTGAACGAGACAACAGAAACCAGAAGTGAAGCAACGTACAGCTATTGAGCGAATTTTGACATTTGATTTCTTTGTAGCACTCAGAGGATGTGGAAGGTGTAAGGTTGTGAGAGGATGTGGAAGGTAGAGGTGAGGGGGTTTGAGGAGTGGGGTTTGTTGCAGCATGGGTTGCTGCCTCTTGCGTAGAGGTAGAGGGGGAGGTGGACTTGGAAGCTCCTCTAAGGAAGCTCTTTAACAGTTCTTCAATACATGCCTTTATGGTTTCTATGTTGATACTTCCCCCTATAATTCGGTTAGAGAAGTCAGTTATTCTTTCCCTTAGGTCCACTGTCCTTAAGTAGATGGTTCTTGGCAGTGGTATGGGAGCTTGAGGACTCGTTTGCTGGGGGGTGGGCCTCCCTGTTGCAGACCTGGAGCTGGATCTTCTGCTGTGGCTTGCTTCTCTTCTGGATTCCTCCAGCTCTTCCCTGGTATAGAATCTTCTTCTCGGCTGAGGTTTTGGGGCTGTTCTTCCTCTAGATAGAAGTCTTTCCTTTCTCGACTCTTTTGGTAGAGCGGCCTTGCCTCTTGCCAATCTTTCGGGGCATCCCCAGGCCATGGCGATGTGTGCCTTGCTGCAGTTAGAGCACTTTGGTGTTGTTGGCACCCCTGCTTTGTGCTTTGCAATGCACTCTTTATTTGGGTGCTTTTTGCTGCAGATTGCACAAGTCTCCTGTTTTGGTTGGCATTGGTTTTTATGGTGTCAAAATTTCTGGCATTTGTAGCATCTGAGTGATTCTGGGTAATATGTTTTAACTCCATACTTCCCAAAAACTCCCAAGTCGATTTTCTCAGGAATGATCCCCACAAAGGTAACTAGGACGGCTTTGGTTAGAATGGCTTACTTGTTTTTCATCCTTACTGCCAATGTTATGTTGCCTAGGATTGTCAGGTGGCTTTCCAGCATCTCAAGTGGGTAGCCTACTACTGCTGCCTTCTTGATTTTCTCCTCCTCTTTTAATTCCTTAATGTTGATGGCTGTGGTGGCCCTTAAGGTGCTGATTGTCCTTTGATCTTTGGATGAGATCGTCCATTATCCTTGCCGGTTTGGTTTCGCCTGGTATCGCAAGCTCTTGTACTTATTCTGAAAGGCTGCTATAGCCCAGAAGCCTTCAGTGGAGGTGCTAGCTACAACTCTGAAGTGTACAATCCTTCCTTTGATTTGGTTTCCGGTGGAGCTGATCTGTTGTTCTGAATGAGCTGGAGCATCTTTCTTGAAGCTAGTCCTTTTGGCCTGTTTCTTAGTTCTTTTTGAGCTTACCATTTTCCAGTCCTGTTCATCATCTTCGTCTTCCTTTGTCCTTTTCTTTCTTTGTACTTCGGTGGCCATGTCGGTAGTCTTTTCAGAGATACTGCAAGGTGATTGGCTTATAGAATGTTGTTGTTGTTGTATTAAGCCAACACTTCTTGTTGGCACGGGCCTTTCCCTTGTTCGGCCCGTAGGTGATCTGAAAAGATTCTTTAGGTACATGGTTAGTTTTTTTGAAATTGGAAATATCTTTAGTTGTAGAGATAGGAGTGGACAGGGGAAGGATGATGGTGTCAGTAAGAGAGGGCCATCATGTCATATTATAGAAGAAGTTTGAATGAGTGCAAGGCTTTCGAAAATCGGAGAAGCGGTGCAGGTGGGGTTGTCCAACCCTTTACTCCCTTGGGTCCCTGCAGGAGGATTTCAGTTGTAGGTAAAGTTTTTAAAAGAATGATAGTGGATGATGTGGATAGAGCCTTATAATGAGGGGATGTGATGAGGGTGATTGATTTCACTTATTAGTTTGATTACCTTGGTGGAGGTAGGTTGTAGAGCACCTGGGCATGCTCTTCTAAGTTTTCAATGATTGTCTTTGTGACTGCGGCAGCTGCATGCTCAGCATCTTGTGCAGGTACTGCATTTTGTGCTGCACCTCTTAGCTGTGCTGTTTCTCTGCATTCCAGCAGGTAGTGAAGGAGTGGTTGCTGTGTTTCTTCTTGACAGTGTTCACATGGTCTGACACTGTTTTCCACAATTTCCCAGCAGGCTTTATATCGTAGCCTGAGTCTGGATGATCACAGCAAGTTTTCTTGGTGTGTGCCTGTCTATGGGAGGAGGCACTAGACCAGTCAATGTCTTATACCATCTGGCAGACGGCGAGTTCTTTTCTACCCACTCACGATGGTCTTTTAGCAATTTTTCTTTGCAGAGTGGTTTCATTGCATTCTTGACTTGTTGCAGTGCAGGTTGTATATGTATTTGCACTCTGTCAATGTGTTTTGTACTTTTGGCTAGCTCATCAGCCCTCTCATTGCCTGAAATTCCTATGTGACTGGGTATCCAGTTTAAGGTGACAGGTCTTCCTCTTTCGCTGTGCTGGTGTAGCAGTGTTTTAATTCCAGCCAGCAGTGCCTTATTTTCTTTAATTTTCTGTTGTTGCAGGGCTTGCATTGAGGACTGAGTCTGTGTGGATGATTGCAGGCCCTTCTTCATTCTCCAGTGAGTACAGCAGTGCCTGTCTTATTGCTGTTAACTCTGTCTGCATAGTGGAGGCGTGGTTGGAGGTCCTCCAGCAGGCTGTGAAGTTTCTTGAATATACTGCAGCTCCCGTAGTTTGATTCTCAGGATCTACAGTGCCATCAGTGTAGTATGTTTGTGCCCCTATGGTCTCAGTGTTTCTGATTGCTTCATAGGCTGCCGCTCTTAGCTCTTCTCCTGTGCAGTCCTCTTTTGCTCTTGGCAGACTTGTGTATTTGTATATTGCAGTGTCCTTCTTCCAGGGTGGTAGTTGTGTGCCCTGTGTTGTGTCTGGACCTAGTTGCAGCAGTGTTTCTGCCATGCCTAGACTCCTTGATGTGTCACTTTGGTCCCTTACCATAGGAACTCGAAGTTTGAATCTCTGGGTGTTTGGCAAGTTCCTCTCTTGCTCTTTTCTTAGAGATGGAGTCTTTCTGAGAGGAACATCTTGGCCATTGTGCTTGCATTTCGCTGTGCAATCCTATCCTCTAGTTTTGGCAAGTTAGTTTCAAGCCTGAGGTTGCACAGCCTTGTCCATGTGGGTGCTCCTAGCATGAGCCTCATTGCATTGTTTTGAATGACCTCCAGTGATTCTTTCTGAGCCTCTGTCAGCCTCATCAGAGTGGGGGCAGCATAGTCCACCAATGTTCTGGTGCAGGCTAGGTAGTACTTCCTTTGTATGTGTTCATTTGCTCCTCCTTCAGGGATGACATGTATCTCATGGCGGCCAGTCTTGCATTTGCTCTTTCTCTCAAGTACTTGATTTCTTCCTTGAAAGTTAGCTGCTGATCTATGACAACTCCCAGGTACATGTAGCTGTCTACCCATTCTATGGGCTCATCTCCTATTGTTAGTGGTTGGAGCGGTCTGTGGGCTTTTATTGTCATGGCCTTTGTTTTATTTGTTTATTTTTTGGCCTAGCTCATTTGATTTATTGTTGATGTCATTGAGTGCCCTTTGCATTCTGGGTATTCTAACAGCTCCTCTTGCTACTACACACACATCATCGGCATAGATGAAGATTTCTACGCCTTCTGGAAGCTGCAGGGAGGCTATATTCTCCATTAGTATATTGAATAGAAATGGACTCAGAATTCCTCCCTGAGGGGAGCCATTTTCCAAGTCGTGGAATGTAGACATCACTCCTTGGAATTTTACTCTGGCCTGCCTCCCAGCACGTAGTTTTTTGTCCAGGCTAGTAAGTGTCCTTGGACTCCCTTCCTTACTACTGAATGAAGTATTGCTGCTGGACTGGCTAGTTCAAAAGCCTTTTCAAAATCTATGAAGACTACTGTGGCCTTCTTCTGATTTATATAGCTGAGAACATCTGTTATGCACTCTGTAGTTCCAACTCCTTCCTGATATGCATATAGCTGCTTGTGCAGTGGACCAATCTTGTACTTCATTCTATTTAGTACCCTTTTTTTTCCAGTTTTCTCAATGCATGACACCAATGCGACTGGTCTTGGGTTCTCTGGATCTTTAGGTTTGGGGATTGGCTGCGTGTCTTGCTGCCGCCAGGTTTGTGGTCTTGTGTGCTCGATGTGTGTTTTGTTCAGGATTCTCAGAAAGGCTGTTTCTCCTGCAGGACCCATTTTGCTGATCATGGTGTATGTTATCCTGTCTGCTCCTGGTGCTGTGTGTCTGCCAACTTTAAAAACTGCTTTCAGTTCCTCTACTGTGTAAGGGGTGTCAGTATCATCTGGTCTGTGGCAGGCCGCATCGATCTCCTCCCATCGAATCGGTGCTAGTTGATCCTGAATTCTTCTTGTTTCAGGGGAGAGGTTACCCGAGTTAGTCCTATTGGCGAAGGATGTTGCCAATCTTTCCGCTTCTTCTAGTGGGCGAGGGTGAGTTGCTACGGGTGTTCTCTTCTTTCCGGCTACTCTGTTCAGCCACTTCCATAGCTCCGAGAGAGATGTGTACTGTGATAGTTTTGTACACCATTCCATCCACTTTTCAATTCTTATCTCTTGCAGCTGCTGTTGAACATCATTTTTGACTGCTTGTAGTAGTTCCCTGTTTTCTGTTGTCCTTCTTTTCCTATAATATTTTGTTACCCTGTTCAGTAGGGTTTTCAGTCTTCTTACTTCTGGGCAGTAGTACCAGGAGTCTTTGTAGGTGTGGTCTCTTCTTCCTACTGTCATGGGCATTGCCCTGTTTGCAGCATTGTGTATAGCCTCAACTAGATCTATTTCTAGCTGATCTATGTCTTCTGGAGGTGTGTATTGTGCTGCCCACTCTTCGAGGGCTTGACGAAATACAACCCAGTCTGCTAGGTCTTGGTTCCATGTCGGAGGGGGTGGCGGTATTGGAGGTAGTTGCTGCATCTCCAGCTCTGTTACTGTGGCAAAGTGGTCGCTCACTAGTGTCGTGTGTACTTGCCACCTTGTTTGGTGTCCGATTGTTGTTGTGGCAAATGTCAAATCTAATCTGCCTCCTCTTATGTGTGTAGGTTGCCCTGAGTTGAGTAGTGAGACTCCTTCAAACTCATCTAGAGAGAAAGCTATGTGCTCTCCTGGTTGGTTTGTGGTCGATGGGGATGATAGCAGAGGGTGATGCGCGTTGAAGTCCCCACATATAATTGTTGGTGAATCTGCTGCATGTGCGAAGAGCTGTGTGAGCTGTAGTTCTCCCGGTTCTTCTCTATGTATTTTTCTATATATGTTGTATATATCTATCCTCTGGTTTAGCAGTGTGATTCTCACTGCTAGGGTTTCCACATTGTTGCCACAGGGGATTGGATTGTGTGTTCTCGCTGTTGGGATTGTATTCTTGACGAGAATTGCCAATCCTCTGTCTGTGCCTACACATGGGGTTGTGTAGACATTATATCCGGTTATTCTGAATTTTGTCCCAGTTGTTAGCATGGTTTCTTGAAGTAGAATGATGTCCACATTTTCTGTTTTGCAGACTGCAATTAGTGTGGCTGCCTTTGTCCTTATTCCACCAGCATTCCAGTTGATGATCTTCAGCATGATTGGTATGTTGAGGAGAACTGTCTGGGGTCCCTTGGTGCGTACGTTCTTCCAGTTTCACCTGTCATGCATTCAGTGACTGATGGTGATGATGAGGATGAGTTGGATGAGTTGAGAGGGGTGTGGGTTATTGGTTCAGAGGATGTGGAAGGTGAGGGGTTGAGGGTGGATGTGGAAGGTAGAGGTGAGGGGGTTTGAGGAGTGGGTTTTGGTGCAGCTTGAGTCGCTGCCTCCTGCATAGAGGTAGAGGGGGAGGGGGACTTGGAAGCTCCTTTGATGAAGCTATTTAGAAGTACTTCTATGCACTCTTGGATAGTTTCCGCGTTGATGTCTCCCTTTATGATGTGTTTGGAGAAGTCTGTCAATCTGTCCCCGAGATAGATTGTTTTGATGTAAATGGTCCTTGGCAATGGTTTAGGTGCCTGAGGATTTGTTTGCTAGGGGGTGGGTCTTCTTGATGCAGACCTGGAGCGGTTTCTTTTCCTGCTGGGTCCTGCTTCCCTCCTGGATTCCTCCAGCTCTTCCCTGGTATAAAACCTTCTTCTGGGCTGAGGTTTTGGTGCTGCCCTTCCTCTTGATGAGCTCCTCTCTCTTCTTGTTTCTTTGGGCAGAGCGGCCTTTACTCTTGCCAGTCTCTCAGGGCATCCCCAGGCCATGGCGATGTGTGCCTTGCTACAGTTGGGGCACTTCGGTGTTGCGGTCTCCCCTGCTTTCCTTTTGGCAATGTAGTCTTCAGTGGGATGTTTTCTGCTGCATATTGCACAGGTCTCTTGCTTTGCCTGACATTGGCTCTTATGGTACTCAAATTTCTGACATTTGAAGCACCTTAGGGGTTCCGGGTAGTATGTTTTCACCCCATATCTCCCGAATACTCCCAGGTCAACTCTCTTGGCTGCGCTGGTTAGGTGGCTTTCAGGCATTTCAAGCGGGTAGCCAACCACTACTGCTTTCTTGATTCTCTTCTTCTTCTTTTAGTTCTTTGATGATGATTGCTGTCGTGGTCCTCAGGGTACTAATTGTTTTTGCATCTCTGGATGAGATGGTCCACTGACCCTGATTGTTGGGCTTAGCCTGGAATTGCAGGCTTTTGAACCTGGGCTTATAGAAGAGAAGTACAAGCTTGAAATCCTGAAAAGAAGCTTGAGAGATTCAGCTCTAGCTTCTCATTGGTCAGCAGCTGAAAGTGCGAGGAGTCTGGGAGGATCTGAGTTCTGGTTCATGATTGGCCGGCGGACGAATCTGGGCGGAGTCTGCAGTGCAGGAGCGGCGAAACTGTGACTTGCAGCTTAGTCCACCTCCAGCCATGGGTAATGCAGCCTGGCACACCTCCAGCCATGGGTAATGCAGCCTGGCACACCTCCAGCCATGGGTAATGCAGCCTGGCACACCTCCAGCCATGGGTAATGCAGCTCGGCACACCTCCAGTCACAAACTTTTCAGTTTATCACACCTCCAGTGACGGACATTGTATCATGGTGCATCCCAGTCGTGCGAATGGGCAGACAGGCCTAAATGGTTGGAGTAAATATGGCTCAGGTCTGCACATTAATTCCCTAGTTATCAGCTTACTAGCAGAACAGTCTTGCCATCTAGTATGGTTGCATTGCAAAGGGATGCATCAATGCCTTCATTGGTGTTGACCTGTACAGGGGTTTGACTTACAAGTGGTGAAATCCATACTAAGGGGTTCTCCTCATCCTTGGGGGAGAGAGGGGCTGAAATCTTGGGAGGAGAATTTTTGCTCCAGTTCAGGATTCATTATTACAATACGGTTTTCCTTTTTACTTAAAGAAACCGACTAGTGAACAAAAATGAATGATATTAGCTTTCATTATCCATATATTGTCAATCTTACTAGATATAAACCATATGCTTATAGGCCTTTCACTAGTTATAAAAAGATTGATTAACCGATTCCTTACCATTCAGCGATGATAAATGGACAAATTATGCTACAGCCTTGAAAAATCTGCTCTTCAATCTCCTCTGCCATGGATTCATTCCCAGTGACCTAACAAACCAGAAATTAATTATTATTACAGTGTTGGTTGAATTATAACAGATGGACTAGGCCTAGAATACAACCTACATACAATCATTCTGCAAGTCTATGGAGTGAACTGATAGACTCGGCCTATATATCCTTTTAGGATGATCCTGAAACACCATTGAGCCTAATATTGCTGTAGCTTGTTCATAGAGGACTCCAGTATCTTCCAGTATACACCGAGTTGTGGTAGTGTGGGTTTGTTTTAGTTACGCAATGGATTGTGCAGAAAAAAATCTAGAATTTATTCTTAAAAGTTTAATATAGATTTGATTATTATTGATTTATTTTTAATTGAATTATTTTTTATTGAACTGTAAGTTCTTATGTGTATTGTTTTTTTTATATAGGCGTAAAACTTCTCCCCCTTCCTTTGTATGGATGGTTCTTGCCCTTCTATGGATTAAAACATGAAAAAATGCCCCTTTGGTGAAGACAGATGAACTTTGTCAATTACATGACCTTTTGAATCTTTAAAGTGACTGATTTGAAGCATTGCCTAGTGAGCAAGCATAGAAAAAGGAATTGTATCACTATATAATAAAGACAGTTTAATATGGATATTTTCCATTTCAAGAAGGCTTACATTAATAATTGTGGCAATGTACTGAAGTCCTTGGTGTTAAAGGGCAAGATACTGAGTTTAAGTGTACATATTTTTTTCATTTGAGTGAAGCTCTGGGCAAGTGGTATTGATGTTAACTAAAATATAATTTTTGTTACCGTCAACTATATTGATTATTGCTGTTA
Organism: Macrobrachium nipponense; assembly: GCF_015104395.2. Lineage (NCBI taxonomy): Eukaryota > Metazoa > Arthropoda > Malacostraca > Decapoda > Palaemonidae > Macrobrachium > Macrobrachium nipponense. The sequence goes on from NC_061109.1 coordinate 1,495,885, forward strand.
ACACGCTTGTCTATGTTGGATTAAAGTGCCTAATGTTGTAAAGGACAAAATATACATATTGATTTAGTAGATTAAGTAGTGGTAGAAAATTGAAGTGTGCTTGTGTGTGTATGTGGTGTGAAACTGGTATATTTTCCTTGGAAATGCCTTATTCTCCAAGAAAATAAGTCTCATTGTATTTCTTGAACAGATATTTGTATATATTCATTGCTCTGGGTTTGGTGACCTTGTGTTAAAAATGGACCAAAGTCCCATTGTTTTGCTGCGGTAGTAGTTATAGAATAAATTGGTATTAAGGAAAATTTGTATGAATAGTTTTACATATTTCCACTTGACACCATCAGCCTGTTATACGTGACTATTGCTTTTATACTTGCTGATCTAGCCACAACAGTCACACCATACAGTAGCACTTTGGAAAATAGTAGCTCAAAATGCCACTATTTTCCTAGTACAATAGACAGAATATGAGGCCTTTTTTAAAAGTTGGTATCAACAAGATTACGGCTGTATATGTAATGAATTACTTGTATTGCCGAGAACTTGTTATAACAGCATTAGTATAAAGTTACCTGTCCAGAATATTTTACCTCTAGTTGCTAATCAAACCAAATCACCCTACTGTCTATGAGATAACCGAATGTACTACAGACTAATGTTGGAAATATTAATCTAAGGCTGCAGTGTCTTACCTTAATTGCGTATGTTATATAATTTGACACTTCTGGAAGGTAAACCTGACTCCAGTAAAACTGGTCTAAAACTTAACATGACATTTCAACCTTTGATTCCATACTTGCGTATATAAACTACGCATAAAACCAGAATTGGCCAGTGTTTAGGACAAATATATACCTCTTTCAATGGTTCTTAACCTGGGGTACCTGTACCCCCAAGGGGTACGAAACCTTAAACCTGGGGGTACGAGACATGATAGCCAGTGCAATGGTACCGTATATTTACCATGAGAAAGCAAAACATATATTTTCTTAATTTTTCTCTTACTATAATTGTCTCGATTTTTTTCAACCTTGATTCCATGGAGGATGATGATATGATGAAGGATGATCTTGTGCAGTTGCAGACCAATGACAGAATCCGAATGGAGTTTGACAAAATGCTACTGGATATGTTTTTATGTGCACAACTCCAAACATTCCCACAGTTAGCAGGGAGAGCTTTGGAGGTCCTCGTGCCATTTGCAACTACATACTTATCAAAACAAAGGCCAGAAATCGTTTGGATGCAAGTGATGACATGCGTCTGGCACTTTCAAAGAAAGAACCTCGTTTGAACATCATCATTAATGAGAAACAAACAGCAAAAGAGCCACTAAAAACGTGTTGGTGCATTATGTAGCATTGCTCATAATTACTGATATAATTTGCATTCATTGTATCCTACTAATGGACACTTTTCATTTGAAATAAAGTAACTTTGTTCAGTAATCAAAAAATCCAATAATTTCTCAGCAAGGTTTGTATAACTAATCTTTGTATGGTATTTATAATGGATGGGGGTACGAGAACATTTTCTGAGATATCAAGGGGTACGGGCACTGAAAAGGGTTAAGAACCACTGCTCTAGATGCTTTATGAATGATTATATTTTTCACTCGTATTGTCCTTGTAATTATCGATAAATTAATATGGTTTTGACCAAAATAATCAAATAAGAAAAAAAGATAATTTTCATGATAAATTATTTGGATGCTTACCGACTGTTCAAGTTAGCTTTATCTTCGTATCGTTTGTTGCAATCAGCATTTAAGAAAAAAAAATCAAAACATGATTGGCTAACTTCCTACGACTGTCTGAGTATCCATATGTTTGCTACCAGATGGTGCTGGAACGTTTACGTTCTGCCATAGTTCTTCATGACGCCACTAAGGTGGTGGGGTGGGGGAAGGCTGGGTGGGTTTCCACTTCAAATAATAAAGTATCCACATAATTAACTTTATCACGAAAACTGACATTTGGAATGAATCTTACCTACTGTTCAAGTTAGCCGACTACCACACTGAATGAGGATGGTGGGTTAGTGCAGCCAGAGGAACAGAGTTTCAGCCAAGTTGACTAAAAGCTTTTTAATGGTGAGAAAACACTTCTCAACATATCAGCCTGATGTGTGATCCGTACTGGCTAGTAGTACAGTAATGTCCTCGTAGCAAGACTTGTCAGAGGATTCTTCCGGGGAAGTAGGACTGTCTTGTCGAGTACTGGTGACTCCTGGGCCTGAGTCGAAAGCCCATAACCCACAGTCCAAATCTAAGGATAATTTTAATGACTACTTTCATATATGAAGGTGTATTCCTATAGCACACTAATGTGTACCTTCATGCTCCCAAAATTCACTAGTGGGATTTCAAACAACTAACGACAAGATGGAACGCCATGGTTACTATCGCATTTGGCTCAGGAGAGTCTGTGCCACAATGACAAGGCTTACGGCGTAAAGTACTAAAATTGAACATTTGCGAAAAATGCGGCGAAAATAACTCCCCCGAGCTGCAAGACTACCTTCCCTAGAAGGTGATATTTAAGGTGAAACAAGAATCCAATTAAAACTTTAAGCGTACCATTCAAAAGATTGACGTTTCGTCAACATAAATGTGATATATGAAAGCGCCATACGAACTAAAATAAGCATGAGGTCTTCATAAAATAAGAGATGACTGTTGTACAGTGCCGTTACCTACGCTTATATAATTGTATATTTCTGAAAATGCGTAAAAATATGTCAAGGCATACAAAATATTATATGTATACTTGTTGCCTTCATACACATGTGATACGACGATGACAAGTTCAAAATATCAAGATATATAGATAATTATATCAATGATTTCATATTTTTTTGTACAGAACGTACAAGACCTTTTTGAAGGAAATGGATAATTATAGTGGGACACTAATGTATATTTCTCAACTTTCTACTATTCAATATTTGCAATCATAATCACACAATGATTTAAGTTATAGTGTAACAAAAAGAAAAATCTATCTTAAATCCCCTCCTCGAAACGGTAGCAGTTTTTGCGCATGCGCACTAAGAGATAATTGACGTAACCATGACGTTAAACGAGGGAGCCGCTGCATTTCACCAACTTTAGAGATTCAAAAGAAACTCAGGAGGAGGAGTGTCAGCAAATAACATTTCTGATTATTTTGAAGTTGAGAGCAGAGATAAAGATCGCCAAGCAATGTTTCTTTCGATTCCCTCGAAAGTTTAACGAAAGGCCAACTGCAGAACAAATGTCGGAAACTCGGGATAAGAGGTGTGTGGGTCACGAAGAGAAAACTCATAAAAAAAATAATAAAATGAACGCTGTTTAAATCAAGCCGTACATCTAATAACTCTGCTGGAAACTTATCCACAACTGACGGGACAAACTGATCTATCTCAGCGACTGGTGTTCATTCATGAGACTACTTCGAACTTTCGAGCTGTGAATGAACGTTTGGACATTAAGAACAAGGAACTTTAAATTCTCATGATTCAACTACTTATAGCCGAGGAGAAGATCTTGGAACTGCAGGATAAAGTGAGATATCTTGAAGCCACAACTGCTATAAATACTGAAGAATCTGCTGTGACACCAGAGGAGCAACGAAGATCCTACTGTTGGGGGACTCACGTTAAGGAACATCCGGACTAGCGAGTCGAGTGTCGGAACAATAGTTCGAACTGTAGACGAAGCTAATCTGGGTTTGTTAAAAGAATGGGTTATAGACAATCTAAATTTTCCTATACATAAATGTATACTTTATGCTGGCATGGAAGACCTTATGGAAAAGAATAGTAATATAAACGATAATGTTCTTGATGACTTAGATGCTCTTGTTGCTGAAATAAAGGACAAACATGAAAATGTTTGTGTTTATGTTTGCGAACTGGTTCCAGAGCTACATGGAAATCTGAATCGCATTGAAACTTATAACTTTAAATTAAATGAATGGTGTTTTACAAATGGTATTTCACTCATAGGTACGGACTTGTTCTTTAAAATAGGTACAAGAGATCTTGACATAAGTTGTTACCCTTCAGTAAGAGAAATCTCTAGATGAAGAGTTATTAGGCTTGTTGATGCTATTGTGAAATCACGTCCAGGTATCGCTAGTGATAACTGGTCAGAAATAAAGTGAAAGGAGGTTTCTTGTTACCAGTAAGAATAATGGAGCAATCCCTGAGGTCAATAGGTCTCATTTGAAAATTCACTTAACTTATATAAAACGTAATTTTGAGAGAAACAGAAATAGAGATACAATGTTTCATAAACAGGCAGTCAGTCAGTCAGGGAACACTAACTGTTAAAGGTGGAATGTCTGGGAAAACCAATTTCTTTCATCAGAATGGTAATAATCACAACAGCGTCAATAGTCAGATACCGAGAGATATGCGTCCGGGAAATAGGGAAAATCAAATTATTATAATTCTCATTTTCATAAGGGGAAGCTAAATGGTTGTTATAAATGTGGTGAGTTCAGTCACCCGCAGGAACGGCAGATAATGAGGTCATCAGAGTAAGCTCTGTCGAGAGGGTGTTTTCGTAGGTTACGGGTCTGGCCAGGAAGACGTAACCGAAAGTACACCGAGAAAAGAAAACTATCTTAATATAGCTCATGTTAACGCGAGGTCCCTCATTAAATGTCCTGACGAATTAAAATTGTTGATAGTCAACAAGAAGGCTATAATTTGTTTAGATGAGATGGTGGACGAGGTGGAGGTGCCTGTAGCTGTTAGAAATGACCCGAGATGTGTTCAAATGAAGAATATAATCCCGTCGAGTAAAAGAATTGAAGATGTCTCTGTTTAAGTACAATTGCGCAAATTACCAACCATAATTCTGGGATCCCTTTACAGTCAGCCAAATACTCCAGTAAATACATTTGATTACATACATGATAAATTACTTTCAGTATTAACGGAAAACAAAAATTTCTTCTTATTGGGTGACCTGAACGATGATCAGCTGAAAAATCTGTCTAAATTAAGAAAGATTGTAAACTTATTAAATTGAGCTCAGGTCATTGATAAGCCCACCCATATTAGCCCTTATTCAAAGTCTCTCATAGACGTTTTAATTACAAATAAAAAGGATGTAATAAAAAAGATAGAAGTAGTTTCTTGTCCTCTCTCTGAAATTGATATAAAAAAACCAAAACGGGAACGTGAGGTCAAAACATTTCGAAGCTTGAAGAATTATACCCTTATGACTTTTTGTAATAAATTGATTGATGAAATCCCAGTGCTTAGATGTATCTTAAATACAGATGTTAATAAACAAATAAAAATATTGACAAGTACATTTAAGTCATGTTTAGACTCTTGCGCTCCGATTGTTACTTGGGAAATGACTAGATCACCAGCTCCAAGGATTATGGAGGAAAAAAAAATGATTAAATTTAAGAAAATTTTTGATCATTCGAATAGAGTTGATCATTTTGCTGAGCATAATAGGTCCCAGTAAAAGGTAGCATCCTTAATTCGTTCAGCTAGAATAAATATAAATAACATAATTTTACGAATGTAAACGAAATAAAGGCAACACTTGGAAAGTAATAGAAGAGATCACACCAATTAAAGTAAAGATTAGAGGTTTATCAATGTTGGTGATCTTGTTGAATCAGCACAGAAATTCAATGAATTCTTTGCCAACGGGGGTCAAGCCGTTTTTGAAGAAATACAGAGAAAATTTAGCCATCGTATCACTTCCAATTCATCTGAATAAGATAGCATTACTTCACATTGATAAATTTTCGTTTGAAAATGACTTGTCTAATCGCTTTCAGTCTGTAAAAGTAGATTCTTATATTTCAACTTATAAAAATGTTAATTATGGAGTGCCTCAAGGATCGGTCTTAGATCAGATTCTATTTAATATTTTTATCAATGACCTGCAGAGTATAGCGCATGACTGAACTCTTTCAATTTGCTGATGACGCACAATTCATCCTTTCCAATAAACATGAAAACCTTGACACTTTCGTAAGAAATATGGAAGAAACGATGGATCGGGTCAATTCCTACTTCTGCCAAAACGGTTTAAAAATGAAAACAAATAAAACCCATTTTATATTTATAGGTTCTCGCCAAAATATAGATAGAATACCATCGCATCTAATTATCAGAGCTGGTACAGACGGCCAACGAAGAATTGGCGTAGTTTCTTAATTCATTGTTCGTTATGGAAATATTGCCATATGCAGATGCCAGATTATTTACTTAACAAGAAATAACATTTCCTTTCAAAGGTGCTATACTTTAAATAAATTACATTAGAATAGAGTAGACTTATTCAACGTATTCAAGATAATTATTTTGCTAAGTAAGGAAAATATATACCGATGGGTCCACGATTTCTAATTTTATTCTCAACTCTAGCTTCGTGATACCATACCGAAGATTTTGAAGTTGGCTTTGCTGCCGCTCGAGTCTTGACTCAACGTATTGTACTGCACTGGGGTGTTGTCATTTCGTCTCCTACAGCCGATAAATAATACATCAATGCGTTAACATTCTTTGAAAACGATGTTTAATTAAACTAATTTTGTCCTTTGATCAATAAAATAATTTGCATGACACATTTAGTGGGCCTAAATTGGACTTCTGATTTTCCCACATAATTAGCCTAGGTCTATATTCTCTGATACGTAATATTAATGAATATTTAAATCGACATATATCTATATATATATATATATATATAGATATATATATATATATATATATATACATATAAGATAATAATATATATATAATATTATATATATATTATTAATCTGCTTTATTTGACTATTCCCGTTATTCTTGTTTTATTAGCCATGTTTGCCTTACTTCTTATCCTTTTCATAATTGCTTAACATAATTAACTCAGACATAGCTATTCAAAGTCAAAAAGCAATCATAAAAAAATCAAACGAATATAATTCAGTCTTATTTTATATCGAATTCCTTGCATATCATCCTGTTTCATTTGGACACGTTGGAAAGCTGTGGGAGTCAAAACTGACGAATACATTAAGAAAGGCTAACTTTCCGTAAAGCTTTCTTAGGTTGATCTTTCTGTATCTATTCATTTCTTCTAAATAGAAATTAATTCGAATTAATTTCACATGTGTACCTAGACATACTACCATAAGCATATTATAAGTAGCTGAAAAGATAAGAAATATGAAAGGTGACGTTCTCGTTTAAATCTATTTCATATGTTTTTTTTTTCCAAGAAAAACCTACTGCTTTAATAAAGGGTTTGCTCTTTGACGGCACAGGGTGTACCGTGTAACACGAGTGTATGCACATATTTTGTGGAATGAAAGATAAAGTTTCTTTGAACAGAAAATATATTATAAACATGCATTTTAAGGCGTCCGTTGTCGGTGCGGGCAATTTTAAAATAACCGTTATCATTAGTGATGCTTTCGAGAGATGGAGTTCGTAGTGAGACTGTTAAGTCGGATCTAGTCGCCCGAGATGTAGAAGAGCGGAGGTGGCGTATAGGAGTGATGGAAGGATTAGGCCGATGTTAATAAAGTATCTCCCAATAAAATGTATTCTTTGAGGTTTTGAAGAAAAAAATGCATGCATCATTGAAACCGTTTCCCTCCCTATTCACTGGCCACCGATAAAAAACAAAACAAAAAGAGTAAGCCTAACAGAATCTCTCATCCATCAAAGATAAGTTTGCTTATTCATTAGACAACTATCAAAGATTTCAAGTGTAGATTTAAAAATCTCTTCCTCTCCATCTAAAGTATTCATCAGACACTAGTCATAAGCGTAGAGCTAGTTATGATTCCTGGTTCAGCAATGTCGTGACGAGGCACTAGAATTCAAAGTTCACAAATGAATGTTGCTCAGCAACGTTTACACTACTGTATTGTCTTGCTCTCTTGTGGTGCTTTGAGGTGTTCCACCTCTAGGCCCATGTTCTAAATTTTGCCGTTCTTTAAACAATTTGATTTTTCTATGTCTGATTCTCTCCGGTTTATTAGGCTTTCTTGATATCTCTCCAACAGGAACTTGCACCGAATGCAGTGCAATAATTCTTTCGCTCATCGAGGGATGTTTCTTAGACCGATAAATGACACATTGACATTAGATTCCCGTGCACATAACATCAAAAGCAAAAGAGTGAGGTCGCCTGGTTCACACTGTTAGGATATCTTTTTTTTTTTTTTTTTTTTTTTTTTTCTTAATTTGATAGCATTTTGTGAGATTCCAAGGTTTTCTGTAAAATTTAACAAATGGAATAGTTAAACTACCTTGAACTTAATATTGAAATGATAATTTAAGGACTATGTTTATGCGATACTACTAGTGATAGGTGTCTCCTATCTATTTGGTAATGTATATCTATGGTTGTGTTATGACTTTTTATCACTTCGTTTCGTTCACGTCAATTTTGCTATATGGAAAATAGTTTTACACAATAATATAACAATGTTCTAAAGATGTCAGTGACTGTTTTTAACGTCATTACATATGATTTCTTCCATTTTTGAAAAGAAAAATCGATAAATAAGGCATGAATCGTGCGTCAGGCAGGTGAACGAAAAATTATGAAACGCTGCCAATAGTTTTTTGGCCGCCAGTACATCTCTTTTGAATGTGAGTAAAAATGTAAAAAATCTAGGTTTATATATAGACAGCGGGCTGACATTTGATGGTCACATAGAATCTTATGTAAGACAGCTAATGGCATTTCATTGTTTTTGAATAGAAAAAGAATTTTTTTACTTTGACTCAAGAAAAAGTTGAATCCTTAGTGCTGAGCTTATTTTCATACTGTGTTGTGTTATGAGGAGGACATAAAACTAGAATACAGAAGATGCAGAGAATTCAAAATTTTGCTGCAAAATTTGCTGTGGGAAGTGGGAAAAAAAAGTCTCCTCGGGCTACTCCATTCATAGAGCAGCTCGGATGGTTAAAAGTTAAGGAGCAAATAGAAAATTACCTTGCTTTATTCATGTTTAAGCAGCGCAATTTACAATAATTAAAACCGAGTTATAGAGATAGAGACAACAGGAGAGAACACTGGACTGGACGAATAACAAGGCAGACAGATAACTTGGTGGTTAAACGTACTAGTACTAAACTAGCTGAGCCTGCCTTAGGTATCAGTGAGGGAGCCTGTTTTGTGGAATACACTTCCTTCAGATATAAAGGAAAGTGCATATCAGTAAATTCTTTCAAAAGGAAACCGAAAAGCTATTTTCTTAACGAAACTGAATAAGCCATTATTGGCATTTCTATAATGTACATTTTTGTTTAACTTTTACAGGTATATCTTACATTTTTGTTTTACTTTTACAGGTATATCTTAATTTTGTATTATATCTGTAATTCTGACCAAGTTTAGGAGAATGATTTTACTAATAATAATGTGTTATGCTAATATTTTATGTATCTAATGATTTTTATGTAAAATACGTTTAATGGATATTTCGATATAAATCCTTTATACAGCAGAGGCTAAATCTTAAACAAACTGTAATTGTGGAATAAAGGTATTATTGTTATTATTATTAAAACAGTTAGAGGAATATGAACTACTGAGAGAGAGAGAGAGAGAGAGAGAGAGAGAGAGAGAGAGAGAGAGAGAGAGAGAGAGAGAGAGAGAGTTATTCATTAGACAATGCTTTACCACAAAATGATTACGAGAAATAGAGAGAGAGATTTTTTATAATTGCGACTGCTTTATGCCTGCACGGTCTCTTGCTCATAGAACCACCTGTAAGAGAGAGAGAGAGAGAGAGAGAGAGAGAGAGAGAGAGAGAGAGAGAGAGAGAGAGAGAGAGAGCTTTACAACCTATAAAACAGATCGATCCATCGTGAAGGTCGGCCTATCCTAGACTCATGAAGCTTCCTTGTAGAATTGCTATGCCTATTCCGAGCTTAAATTGACTAAGATTGGGTCAGCACTTGTTAATTAATCTTAGTTAACGATTACGTAAAGACACCAATTGCTGTTGTAAACGGAAATAACGGGAACTGTTCGATGTTAACAGAATACTGCCGGCGGTGTGGAACCATAAGCTGTGCCAAGGGCTCGCTTTTGCCAGAAAGACGAAACTCCGCCCACTAACTCCTCCCTAACCACCCTGGGAACAACAAGTAACATTCATTACTATAGGACTTTGATAGGATTCATATAGGATTCTAATAGGACCTAAATAAGTCTCTAATAGGACCCAAATAGAGCTTGAAAATCTCTACAATTACAGGGATTTTCCTTCACAATGATACACGCCTACACTAAGCCTTTCTGATAGACAAAATCCACAGGATATAACCGATACCTATCATAGGACTTCAATAGGAACCAAATAGGACTTGAATTCTCGACGATTCTTGGGATTCTGCACCCATCCAAACCTTCAAATTGGGTGAATACCACAGGATATTATTAGCCAAAGGTTCAGCATTTACTTACCTAAGTTTTCTTTCTTTTCTGTGTCGTCCCCAAGCACCCAACACTCCCCCCAACCTCCTTCGTTTCCTCATGTCCAGCTTCACCGGAAGAACTTAACGAAGTACCTTCAACCTCACTTGTTTTATAACGACACAAGGGAAATCCTGATGTTTATAAGGCGTACTCTGTCTTAATACGTAGGTCCACATTGCCTCCACACTCACAGAAGATGTCAAGACTTTAATTTTCCCCCGAAAACAGATAAAGGACCGCTTGGAATGGTCGACTGCCTCTCAACGCAGCTGTTTAGGAATTAGGAACTGCTCCCAAGGACGTCGACTAGCGCAGCCCCAAGACCCACAAAATTCATCTCTGTCGCCTTCTCTTATTGGCTAGTGAGTGACTGGAAGGTTTTGAAAGCCATTCGCCCATTGGCTGGTTGGATGAAAATGCTTTTCCGAATGATGGTTCTTTTAAGGAACACAGTCAGAAGCCTACAAAGAATTTATTGTAGGTGAATAGAGCAAAATGAAATAATTAAAAGGTACAAACTCGACCTTCAGATGTTTCAAAGGAGCAGAATAGAAGGTACATCCCATAGTGATGTGTAGGTCTTGCTTTTAATTCATGAATTCTGTTATCATTAACCCGAATAGGGCAGTTACATGCATGGGGATATTTGTAATTGTGTTATTAAAGTTCATGAGCCTCATGTGGCTGAGCTGGTGTGAATTCTAAGTAAGTTTTTTGCTATTGCATTATTCAGAATGCATAATACATTTATATATATATATATATATATATATATATATATATATATATATGTATATATATATATATATATATATATATAGATTATTATATATATATATAACATATATATATATATGTATAGGATGTAAATATATAATATATATAATATAGTATTATATATATCCTAAATATATATATATTATATATATGATATATATATATATATATATAATATATATATATATATATATATTTATATATATAAATGGGTGCCCGCAAATAGGGTTAAGGGGGTGTTTCTTGTCTCACCTGGAATCCAGATTGTATATATTTGGGTGTGTGTGCGTTTTCTTGCAAATTCTTTCAATTACAGTAAATAAAAGGAATTTTGCTTACACTGTATACCATGTTAATGTGCTAAATGACCCTCAAGATATTCTGGATGACAGTCGAACAGCAGAGGCTATATAGAACTCCAAAAATAAAATGCCAATGTAACTTTTTTTCGTTATGGTATCTTGCCTTCGTTAAAACTTCTTTATTATAATTGTATTGCCTAGTGTCGCTTAGTTCTGTCCTGTCTGGCAACTCCCTCATTTGGGATATGCCGTATTTTAGGTGAAAAGAAAAATTGCCTATTGTGTATATATGTCCAGAAGATATAAAAATTGCTCTATTTATTCAAGAAACGCATTCACTGATATTGTTTTAGGAATTAACCAGTTAACCTAGTTCTATAAAAGATTTAGTCCCCCCCCCAAATTTTTTTTTGCCATATATATACTATATATATATAACTTATTTATATATACATAATCTACTATCATACAAGAGATCTAGAAGGAGGTGAGAGAGCAGAGAGACGTAGGAGGAGAAGAACCGCCACTGAAGTTCTACTTAATTCTGATGCCAGAAGGGACGATGAGGCAAATGAGCTGAAAGCAAGGAATGAAGAAGTAACAATTATTGAAAGTTTGAAATGTGAAATCAATATATTGTCTGCAGCAGGAAAATGCACAATCGAGGGCTAAGAATGAAGAGCTTGTCGGGGATTTATCGGAGTAAAAATGTTGCTGAAACCTCTCTTTTCTGAAGAGCAATTTGAATTCTTTTTTTCAGGAAAAACAATACGGAAATTCATATATTTCTTTGGCTTTGTCACGAAGAGCACCGAGTCCTAAAACTATCGATATTTGAGAGTTTCTTGTAAATGACCATTCCCGAGCATTACAACACTGAATCGATGGGCGAGACAGTTAAGTTGTGAACCTGGTATGCTTTTACCTGTAATTGAGTTAATGGTTGCTAAAGGTAAAACTTTGTCCCATACTGAAAAAATTTCTCTCTTCTGTTTCGATGAAATGAAGGTAGAAGAAAAATGGTCCTCTGATGGATCTAATGGCAGGATCTATGAACCTCATAAACAAGTACAAGTGGTTATAATACGTGGTCTCTTTGGTAAATGGAAGAAACCATTTTATTATGAATTTGATCAACCCCTGACGAAAGGTATCTTGTTTGCCTTGATTAATCAGTTTGAGAAGGGAGGTTTCCCTGCTGTAAGTATGACATCAGATATGGGAAGTACCAATCAAGGTCTCCTTAAAGCCCTTCAGATATCTGTTGATCAAAACTGTTTTGTTAATCCTGCTGATTCATCTAGAACTGTGTTTGTTTTTGTAGATCCACCTTACTTAATGAAATTGATCAGAAATAATCTAACTGACAATGGTTTTCTGATTTCAGGTAAAACGATTACATCAAATCCAATTTCAGAACTTGTATCTGTCTACTCGTGATGTAAAGTTAGCTCATAAGATAAATATGACTCACTTAACTGTCAAAGGTTATAAAAGACAGAATGTAAAGCTTGTTGTCTTCATCAGTGGCGAATACAATAGATTTGTGTCACAGTAAAGGTTTACTCAAAAGTATGCATTGTAGGGAGACTTCTGATTTAATAATGTTGATTCATCAGTGGTTTGATGTAATGAATTCTTGTATGAGATACGACTCTGTAGAAGCTAGCAGAAATGCATTTTTGGGAAAGAAACACCAAATTGACATTCTTGACAAAATGATAACATTTGCTCAAGAATTACGGGTCAGAGGTAAAATGTATCCTTTTCAAGAAAGGCATCATTATATCATCAAAGTCAGCCAAAGGATTGTACAATATGTTGCATGAGAAATTTGATATTGAATACGCGATGACCAGACGATTGTGTCAAGACAGTGTTGAACCTTTTTTTTCTTATATTGGACAAGTAGGGCATTGTCATGATCACCCATCCCCAGTGGAGTTCAAGTATAGACTGAGGAATTTCTTGTTAGATAAGAACAACATTTTAAGCAATCACGGTCATGATGTCACTCCCAATGATAATAACATGCCATGTATGAGTAATACTAGTGTTATGGAACCAGGTAAGTCTTGGGTTTCCAAAACCCCTGAAGAAAGTGCTCCAGCCATGTTGACTTAGACTGAATTATGTATCTCTGCTCATCTCTAGATGAGGATTCCTCAGGTAGGTCTACTTAATGAGCTGAAGGAAGAGGATTTTGTAGATCTTGGAGTAGGGTCTGAAAATGGTATAGAAATCGAAGCCTTGAATTATCTGGGAGGTTATATAGCTCCTAAGTACAGAAATAAATATCCTTCCTTAGTATTCCAAGATAATGAAGGCCTAAACAACGACTGGATCTCCAAAGTGAGAAGGAAAGTGTTGTTTAGGCCCAGTCCTCAATTTTTCAGTAATTGAAAGGAAATGGAACAACTCTTTAAATCTTTTCACGGGGAACAGTTGAAACCAGCTGTTGATGGGATTACGTAATTGGTTAATATTTTCAGGGAATTAAACATTGATGTTCCAGAGGAAGTAATAAAGTTCTTTATTAGGTGCAGAATACATTTTAGGGTGAAGATATTAAATGCTGAAAGGAATCAGAATTTCTTAAAAATGGTGTAAACAAAATGACAAAAATAAAAGAAAACTACGCTAATTCAATAAAAGTCTGGAAAGTTTATTTTTTTATATTCATTCACCCTCGTTACTTTCGTTATATGTATTCCAAAAATATTATATTCTCTATGGCAAGGTCTTAGATATCTTGATATAGATGTGTTTTAAGTGAGAGAGAGAGAGAGAGAGAGAGAGAGAGAGAGAGAGAGAGAGAGAGAGAGAGGAGAGTAGGAGAGATCGAGATAGAAGAGAGAGAGAGAAAGTGCCAATGTACAATGTACAAAACTGCCGTCGGGCTTTTTCCAACAAGTCGACGTTACTCATGAATTCGAACAATATTAATTTCGAAAAAACTGCTTATTCGAATATTTTGTATTTCGATCAAATGTAAATTCGAACAATTATACATTCGAACTCTTGATTTCGAATATTTGGTTTTCGAAAAAATACTTTTCGAACAATTGCCTTTCGAATAATGGTTTTTCGAAAAAATTGTCCGCACACGATCTAGGACATTCCACCCAAGTCTTTCAGTTAAGTCGACTGAGCACACAGATATCTATCTACTGAAGTGTGTATTGGAGAAGTGTGTTGGCACATCAATTTCATTTAGGGAGTGCAGGTCATGTTCCAATACATATTTTCCTATGTTTGTTCCTGGTGTGTCAGTATGATGGTTGTTATCCCAAAGGGGATTATGAGCGTTAAAATCTCCTACTAAGAGTAGGGGTTCATGTAGATTATTATTTAATGTTGGTAGATCGATGAAATTCGAATTAAAGTTGCAAATTGTGATCATAATTTTATCCGGCATATATAGTAATTTGATAGCTGGTGTCTGATATATCTACCCCATTTTTCTGTGCTTTATACTTTCCTAATTAGCCTTTGGTCTCCTACTTCCATATTTGCTACTATTCTGACTCATTGTCCCTCATCCCTCCTGATCATATATCGAAGCATCCAGACCATCGAATTCTTTGCTGAATATGCATCCACATAAAAGATAGTTATTCCAATATTCTAAATTTGTTTAATCACACAAAATTGATATAGGTATTGATTTTGGAAAGATCTTTTTATTTTTTAATCCTTATCATAAAAGTAAAAATAATGATTGTCCAAATATAAAGATAGGTCTCTTAGTGGCCACAGCCTTAAGTTACTGTGATGTACTATTTTCAAATGTTAGCAGTAGAACAAAGATTGTAAGTTAATTGAAAAGCTGTCTTGTTTAGGAAATGCATAGTAATACATAAGACTGCTTTTAATGTTAGGTAGGTAATTGCAGTTTTTCTTAATACATTTATATTAAATGAATGGCCATGTGAAGCAGCCTTTTAAAAATAAAAAGACTGAGTAAGATAATAAGGACAATTCAAGTCGTCAATAGAAAATCTTTTGATAACCAAGGAATGCGCCAGTGACATGGGAACTACATATACCACATTGTTTGTTTGTATTGTGTTTTGCAACATTTATGGTTATGGTAATGTGAGCTGAACAGTAATTCGTGTGAGTAAATTATTGATTAATGATGTTCTGTTGATAAAAGTTGTATCAAGTTTGATTTTTGGTGAAGCTTATCGTGTATTTTATTTGTGTCTGTTCGGTGAGGTTTTTATGCAAATATCTGGAGTATTTGTAGAATATAGCATTTTGAATTTCATTGAAGGGTGTGTATGTATGTAGTCAAAGTATTCATTGCTCCCAATTCTGTCAAAATTCTTAGAAAAAATTGTTGCCAGCCAGCTTGTATTCTTTTTGGAGAGGAATAACTAATTGGCAAATAGCCAGCACGGTTTTAGAGCTCGGTTATCAACTGAATCTGCGCTTATGAAGGTTACTGAATGTATTTATGAAAACATCGATAGATAGCCAAAAGATATCACTCCTCTTACTACTCTACCTTTCCAAGGCCTTCGATAGTATATCTCGCCCAATACTCGTACACAAATGTATACAATTGCATATTGATGAGTTTTAGTAAGGACTACTTCACGAACAGAGTTCAGTCAGTAAGAATTGGCTCAGTTTTGTCATCTCCAGGGAGCGTAGGTTACGGCGTGCCACAGGGATCAATCTCGGGGGCCTGTACTGTTTCTCATCTATATTAACGACATGGCAAAAACACTAAGTAAATACAATTTAATTCAGTATGCAGATGATTCTCAGATAATATCTAGAAATATTAATGAACTTGAAGATTTACTGAATCAGGCTGAAGTCGCTCTAAAAGAAGCAAAAAGATATTCTCAAATGAATGGCTTAAATGTTAATGTGAAAAAAACCCAGTGTATATTTATAGGATCGCACCAGTTAATATCTAGATTACCTTCAAACGTAACTATACTTTTTGATGAGACACCTATTAAGCCATCTCATACGGTAAAGAACCTAGGCGTCCTTATGGACCAATATATGTTATTTGATTACCACATCAGTTACATAATAAAAAAAGTAAATGGTGTCTTATTCTTTCTGAACTGCATAAAAGATAGGTTAGATAAAACATCTCACCTAACAATAATAGAGTCGTTGGCTTTGAGCGCAATCAACTACTGCAGCAAAATCCGGGGAATGACAACTAAAGAGCAAATAGACCGGGTTCAGAAAGCTCAGAATTTCGCAGCTAAAACAGGTCATGGCGGAGTTAGAAAATAAGATCATTTGACACCAATTTTGATCATTTGACACCAATTTTGAAAGAGTTAGAGTGGATGGATATTGAAACTAAAATAACCTTTGACCTCTGCTTGTTTACTTATAAAATTTGCAATCGTTTCATTCCCGACTGCCTTTTTGAATTCCCCACTGTGGGCGATGTACAAGTAAGACGACCTCGTCAGTCGAACGACCTCTTACACAGATTCACTGTAATTTAATTGCAGTAATTTCGTTGTGGTAACTTCGTTGCAGCAATTTCATCGCATAGCAAATACATATTAGAGAATTTCAGTGCAAAGTAATTATATTGCAATGCATTACATCTCACGGTAATTTCATCACATAATTATATATACCATAAGATTTAAAAAGGGGGAATAAAATAATTTTTTATCAAGAAAGTGTTTATTCGAATACTAATACATATTAATACATGGTAATAAAAAACGTTGTTTAAAAAAACAAAGATAAACTAAAAAAACACACACATTTATTGTTATTAAAAAAGAAAAAAAAATTTACCTATTGCCAACAATATTAAAAAAGACAAATTATGGGCAATACCCCTAAGATAGTCGAGCAATTCTCGATTTTCATAATCGTTAACGATGCGTTGGATTCTAACGGCACTATCCTTATATTTTTTTCCTTTTTTTTAGCTTCAATTCTTGATTGCTCTTTTTTCAAAATATCTAGAAACTTCCAAATAGTAGGATGTGATGCGCCAACCATTTCGCTGAATGAGCGATGCCAACCTTCACAACAACTGTTTGTTTTAGAGGCACCTTGCCTGGCAGCGTCGAAGCAATTCCATAAAATATGATCAAATCGAGGAGATCGACGTCCTGAGATACGGTTCGGGCGTCCAATCCAGTTATCCTCCACGCAATCTAAAACAGGCTGTGCATTTTCAAGATAATCATTATTATCAATTAGGAATTCTAATGTGCCAACTACATCTACGAAAGGCACGAATGCAATTCAAGTAATCATGCGCATTTTTAATGCAAAATCTGCATCGCTCTCATACAATTGTTGTAGGCCATTCCTTTGAATAGACCAAATATACATTGTAAAAATGAAATAGACAACCTTTTTTATTTGAATTGGGAAAAACTGATCTAAAAGCATTAATTGCCGCGCATTCGAAATCGGTCATTATTTGTCTAGGACTCTGTAGTCGATTTTTTTAAACCTGGCAAACTTGCACTTAACTTGCACTTAGCTGCTTGTCGCTGATTGGATGAATGTCGTGTTGTCCGAAACTCTCAGTTTTGTTTTCACACCGTTTCAGAATTGCGATTATACGGCCATTGATTGAGATAAGAGCCAAATTATGTAATGTTATGTAAATACCAGTTGTAATAAACTTAAGTATTAAGAAGTTACATACCAAATTATTATATAATAGTTAACAGTTATGAAACTATAGACTTGAAATATGTTTCAAACGCATGAACTTTAATGTTTAAATTTCTAGCTAGATTTTTAGCGCAATCGTGCCATTGGTGGTTTGGAAAAAAGCAAAACGTATTCATTGTACATTGCTGATGTTGTATAACGCCTAAGAACAAAATAGTATCGTAGAAAATGTAAGCTTGCCGAAACATTTGGGTTGGAGTAGTTGAGAAAGGAACAGCCGCAGAGTTGTCGTCTGCACACACTGCCATCATCAATCAGCTTAGAATCGGCTACCGAGCAGTTGGCTCACTGTCGTCGATTTCACCTATTTCAGCCATGGCCACGAGAGACGGTATGGAACAAAGCAGAGATGAATGCACTTCAAACACTAGGCATATACATGCTGCTGGCAGTAGGCTTACCAGTCAGTGCCGTAATATAATAATGAGTGTTTTTCAATATTTCACTTCACAGGGCCCTAGCAAGACAATGAAAGAAATCCTTAAGGCGACAGCAACAGCAACTCAAGTTTCAGAGAGAACTATCTATCGCATCAAATCTGAGAAGATGAAAACTTCCGACGGTATAATTCATTCGCCCTTGCCCCGGAAAAGGAAATCGACTGTTGTTGATCATCTTGATAGTTTCGACAGAGAATGTGTTAGGAGAGAGATCCTATCCTTTTATGAAAGAGGAGACCTTCCTACATTAGCAAATTTGTTGGCAAAAGCTCGGGAACCTCCTACTAATTTTACTGGCTCGAGAAGTTCCCTCTACAAAATAGTCAGGAGTCTTGGTTTTAGGTACAAGAAAGTCACAAGCGGAAGAAAGATACTCATGGAAAGAGAGGACATCATTGTAACAAGGAACAAGTATCTTAAAGAACTGAAGACAAATCGAGAGTCAAACTCAAGACCAGAGGTATTCGTGGACGAGACTTGGGTGAACCAGAACCTCACCGTCGAAAAGTGCTGGACTAATGAAGATGGATCAGTAGGACCGAAAACGAAGTCAGGGAGAGGCTCCAGGTTTATAATAGTACACACAGGAAGTGAAGAGGGTTTTGTACCGGGAGCATTGCTTATGTTCAAATAAAAAAAAAAAACGGGTTAAAGGGTAATTACCATGACTCGATGGATAACGAAAGGTTCAAAATGTGGTTAGAAGAACAACTTCTTCCTAATATCAAGAAGGAGTCCCTTATCATCATCAATAATGCTCCTTATCACTCTAAAATAATCAACAAGGTCCCGGCAAAGTAGCAACAGAAAAGCCCAAATCATAGGCTGGTTGGTTCTAAATAACATTGACCATGACCCTTCTGTTACAAAACACGAACTTCTTCAGATCTGCCAGCGCCACAAGGAAATTCAAACGTAACGAAATAGATGAAATTACTGCTCACTATGGCCATAAAGTGCTTCGTCTACCTCCCTATCACTGCATTTTCAACCCTATCGAACTTATCTGGGCCCAAGTGAAGACAGAAATAAAAAAACGTAATTCTAATAGCGACCAGTCTCTGAAAATTGTAGAAAAAATGACAAAAGAAGCAGTTGATCACGTGACGCCACAGCACTGGCAAAATGCTATAGAACATGTCAAGAGAATCGAAGAAGTGTATCGTGCCAAAGATTCAGCATTTGATAAGTTACTTGATGAGTTTGTAATTGACTTGATTGATAGCACTACTGATGACAGCAGTGATGGAGATGCTCTGACACTGGACTAAAATACTAGCTCTATTTCATGTTGTTATTGATACTTTTGTTAACATAATACTGATGATACTTTATGATCATCCATGATCCTGAATACTGTTATCGATACTTTTGTTTATGTAATTCTGACGCCTCTAATTGATGTATTATTATTACTACTGTTATCAATACTTAGTTGTTGTTTGCTTTGTTGTGACTCTTACTGTTGTTATAATTTTTATTATTATTATTGACTTTTCTCATTCATCAACGCCATTATTGCCTAATACAGCTATTGTATTATTAAAATGAACAGTTATGAAAATATACTTGAAATTTAAGTTCCTAAGAACCTTTTGTTTCCTGTACTATTGAAAACTGGTATAAGTATATTGAGATGGAACAAACGACAACAGAACAATGAACATTCTCAAATATAAGGGCTCTGCTCTTATTGTTCATGAGGAGTCTTATGATTTACAAAATATAATATAATTAAGGCCTATCTAAAAATACGATGGACGCCAGATAAAGAAAAACCAGCTGTGATGGGACATAATTGAAAATTTCTAGTTGAGGAACAGTCAATTTACTGTCATTTTAGATATAGAGAGAGAGGCACACAAGCCAGGAAATGGTATGAATAAATTCATTGTATGTAATTTACCTTTATACTTATCCTAAAACATTAATGACATTCCGTGAGCAGTACTTTTGAAATACAAAAAATGAACATCATGATATGTAAACATCTTTATTATTTTTGGAAGACAAGAACACCACAACCCGCATTTGAACCTCCCGCTGAGAATACGTCAACTGTCTGTCAACCCCGAGGCTGTTCCTCCCACAACTCCTCCACCCCAAATTTTCTGACAAGCTTACATTTTTACGATAGTATTTTATTCTTAGGCGTTATACAACATCAGCAATGTACTACGTACAATAAATGTTTTGTTTTCAAACAACCAATGGCACAATTGCACTAAAAATCTAGCTAGAAATTTGAAAATTAAAGTTCATGCGTTTGAAACATATTTCAAGTCTATAGCTTCGGAGAGTGTTGTTTCATAATGTTAGCATTATATAATAATTTGGTGTCACTCCTTATATTTAAGTTTTAATACAAACTGGTATTTACTAACATTACATAATTTGGCTCTTTTCTCAATCTACGGCCGTATAATCACAATTCTGGGACAGTGTGGAAACAAAACCGAGAATCGGACAACACGACATTCATCCAATCAGCGACAAGCAGGCAAGTGCAAGTTAAGTGCAATTTGCCAGGTTTAAAAAAATCGACTTTTTTTATAGGTGATAATGTTGGCTCTAACGTTTTTAGTTCTAGTAAAAGCTTCTCGTAACTCTCTTCGGTTTGTTTAGCCATTAAAACATAAACAAGAGGCAAAACATCGCCATTCATTATGCCATGAATAGTGTACAGCTGTCTGAATAAAGGAGGTGTTGTTTGGAAAGTACCATCTGCATACCATTTATCTGCACTGGCTAATATCTGTCAATTTCTTTGAGTTGAAAATATAATAATTCGGTCTAGTCCATCATTGCTGTCAAAAAGAAGAAAGGGTTGATTTGCGTGTGTTACCGTGTAGTCTGGAGGTATATTTAACTGGGATAAAGATGCAGGTTTCGCAGGGACTTGTGCTGCTACACTTCTAGCATTTCGAATATTCCTTTTTAAATGCTGATGGGTTGGTAGCGGACCAGCAACAGCTTGTGATACTCCAATGTTTGCCTGGGTTGCCATGCAATGAGTATTTTCCTGCGTAGAAATGGCTTTTTCTTTGCGACATTTATAACTTTAGTAGCTTTAACACGAGCATCATTGCCTGCATGATTGGATTCTCCAACTCTGTTTTGTAATAGATTCTTGATTTGTATGAACTCTAGCCCGGCACTTAGTTGTATAAACCTGATCACATTTCCAAATGGCATTTTCACCAGTTGTTCTCTCTTTCACAAATAGACTACCATTATCAATGAGCTTTTTCTTATTTCTTGAGCTTAAGACGTATTGAAGAGCCATTTTGAGGGCTAAAACTAAAACTGAATAAAACTGTAAGTAGCAATTTCTTATATAAGAAAAGTAGTAGACGTAGCTTGAGCAAAAAGAAGGTTGTTTAGAAATAATAAACTATCGGCCTATTGAACTATTGCTCTGAAATTACCGTGAGATGTGATGCATTGCAAT
The DNA here is from genome assembly GCF_015104395.2 of Macrobrachium nipponense. Lineage (NCBI taxonomy): Eukaryota > Metazoa > Arthropoda > Malacostraca > Decapoda > Palaemonidae > Macrobrachium > Macrobrachium nipponense. The sequence continues at coordinate 1,517,995 of NC_061109.1, forward strand.
GTAATTACTTTGCACTGAACTTCTCTAAAAGGAAATTACTGCAATGAAATTACCGGACCTCCATATATATATATATAGATATATATATATATATATATATATATATATATATATATATATATATATATATATATATATATATATATATATATATATATCTATATATATATATATATATATATATAAATACATACATACATACATACATATATATATATATATATATATATATATATATATATATATATATACATACACATATACATAAATACATGCATACATATATATATATATAGTATTATATATATATAATATATATATATATATGTATGTATGTATATATGTATATGTATATATATATATATATATATATATATATATATATATATATATACGCTAATTCAATGAAATTGAAACTTATAAAAGACAATATATTGTCTCAAAGCAACGTTTCAGATTTTGAGGCACTGATAGTGTCTTTGGAGAGAAAGAGAGAGAGAGGAGAGAGAGAGAGAGAGAGAGAGAGAGAGATGCAAAAGCCAACTACATCAAATCCCTGTCTGAATCGAGAGAATCCCGGATTTTCTCTTCAAATCCCAGACTAATGAAATGACAGGTGGGCGTGGCCGAGACTTGGAGCTGTCAAACTTGCAAACAGCTGATTTAAGATTGATGGGAAAGCTTTCCTTTCGATTCCGATAAAAGACACGGAGCTGTACGGATGCAAAAGGGGTGCGTTCAACATGCGCTCACACGCGTTTGCATACGTGAGCAAATGTCCCACGCCTATCACTATGCACCCATACACCCTAGCAACGGAGATATTGGGGCGAAAACATGTTCAATGATGTTGTTGTTATTATTCGGAAGATGAACCCTGTTCATATGGAACAAGTCCCATAGATCTTATTCTCGGAGAAATTGAAAATCAAGCGAAATTCCTTTGCTATCCAGAAATACGATGTAAATGACACCAAATGAGTCGAATTTTACGACTTTTGCGCTGGAACCAAGAACTTCCGGTTACCAGCCCAGCCACTAGGGGACTAGGGTGGTCAACTTTGTTATGCTCATTTATCTATTTTCGTATATGTATATAACCGGAAGTGCTTGGTTCCAGCGCAAAATTCGTAAGATTCGACTTATTTAGTGTCATTTACATCGTATTTCTGGGTAGCAAAGGAATTTTGTATTAATACTGTATATCCTTTCGTACTGGCAGATTTGACTTTCAAGAGTTCAAATAATAATAATATTAAAAAATCTTGTAAATAACTGGATGACTGTCATATTGCCATATGATGATTACTGAAGGTACTAGTGACATATAAAGGTGAATGTATTTTTTTTCATCTTTGGCATGAATTAGATAAGAAAATCGTGGCTTTAATATCATCGTACGAAGAATTTACTAAGAAAAAGGCTGTAAAGTATGAGTTGGGACGGTCTGAAAGGAGTGCCCACCGTTGTGTTGACGCTATATACGAATATGACGTGTTTTAAGCAAAGCATCACTACATTAACTACTATGAGATTCAGGGCCTCTGTAACACGGTTTTTTCGCAATAACTTTTTATCTATGCATTTCATAAATATAACGCTTACTCAGAATGCATATTATATCAACACATAAATTTTGAGTGTATTCTGCACTACGTAGGTTGAATAAATTTGGTACTTATAATGTAAAAGTGACCTTTTTTGAAGACGGGCCAACTTACTCAGAGAAAAGGTTTCGAACGCACTCGTTACGTAACTTATGACAGCATTTCTTCCCTCTTTCTCGATGGATGATTGGCTATACGTAACGAAGACTAAACCTCTGGCAACAATGATAAACAAATTTAAATACAAGCAAAGCAGTACACCTTTATGAACTCTGGAACCTCTCCACTGATAATTGTCATAATGAATAAACCAACAAAATATGTTAATAAATACAAAAACACTTCGATTATTAGTCTAACTCCCAAAATAAGTTTCCAAAGAAATTACAGTCTACTTTATAGGTCACAATCAGATTGACAAGATGTAGTGAATAGTTGGTAATTATCAAAAACATAGTAGACAAGCTTGATTTGATAACTGCTATATCCAATGTCAAGCAATTTTTATTTATTGGCTATCTACCTATTTACTGAAAAAAAATAGCCGGTACCGTATATTGGCTTTAAACCTTCACCAATAATTATCGTCAGAATGGTGACTTCATGAGGCTCCACCCACTTTCGCCTCGTTATAATTCAGGATAACACTGAAGGCTACCATGGCCATGTTGGATTAGAAAATTTAACTTCTGGCTATAAAAACTAATTTCTCGAGTGGTTGTAAGAAGTGCTAAATGATCCTCAAGGATCCCAGCAGTTGGCCTAAACGTTTAATTCATGTATATTACTGCTATACTGTTGCGGCACTACTGCTACAGTAGTATTACTACGCTAGCACTGATACCCCACCCACATCTATGTATCGTTCCGCCATTCATAAAGTCTTTGGGTTTCAGAGCCGTTGGAATTTCTGTCTGGTGGATGGGCGGGGCAACGTTTAGTCAAAAGGTGGTTGTTTACCTTGCTTACGTAATGAATGTTTTTCGACTCTTGGCTCGTAATCATTGGCCATGGCGTCGGCTAGATCATTTTTACTCTATAAAAATTAAAATTATCGGGTTTAGGTTATTGATAATGCTGACAAAATTTGTGTGTGGTTGTAAAATATACATATGTCAACTTTCAGCTACATCCGATGCTTTGACAAGGAGCAAAGTCCAAAAAACCGTGTTACAGAGACCCTGAATCTCATAGTAGTAATCTATGTTAAGCCTACAGGGTTGGGTTGGGTTGCTACCTGAGAACGCTGGAACAAAAAATAATAAGAAACAAAAGTATTGGTGCTCGTGTGTGTTCTAGAACAGACTTGAAGCAGCGACCGTATTACCTTCCACAATCAAGTGTTTGGAATTTTTATGATTGACTACAAAACTGGGATATATTCTGTGGTTTAGTATTTAGTAAGGAATTCCTCGTCTCGATAGCAGTTAAAGGGGAATATTCTGTGACTTAAACCTAAATGGAATTTTAAACGAGAACAACGAGCGTATGGCTGTGTCCAGGTCATAGAAGGTATTGTTTGTTGTAAAATGTCATTAGACCCCTTGCAGCATTTATAGGTTTTAGCCATCGAAAATAAACCGATTCATTAAATAACCTCTCGCATAGTACTACATCAAAGTGCTTGAACAAGTTCCACATAATTTTGTTCAGTACACCGAAGCCGAATCGAGGTAAATATATATATCGTGAGATGTTAATAGATGGTGAATAGCTATGGTGCTGGAATTCACGTTTGAGATGAAATAATATTCTTGAAAGGCGAGAGTAGCCATTCTATGGTCTTGGAAACCTAAAGTGATTTTTATTTTTTATCATTGATCACATTAGCCGTAAAAGTGTTTTCCCATTTAGAATAATTATGCCGACTAATGTTACTTTCAGGATCCATAAATGTATCAGAATTTGATGCATTTCTGCAATTATGACAAATTGAAAGAGGAGTAGATTCATTTACATGGATTAAGTCCTTTTTCCCTAAGCTTCAAATACCATAAAAATACAAGATATTTATTCATTATCAGCTCGACAGGAGATGTAGTATCTTGAAGAATTTCCCTCCTGACCACATCGAAACTTTTCAGTTATTTATGGTTGAAACTGTTCCTTGCTTGCTCATCTTGATCGCTGCTGCTGCTGTTGCTGCTGCGATGCTTATGTGGAAATAAGAAAGTAAAAGATGGTGAATTCAGCATATATACTGTTTTAAAACTAAGATTCGAAAATGTTAAGTGTTAGTAATGATTTTTCACTCGTTTTGAAAGTCTGTTGCATTTTTTAACACTAACGATATTAGATACTTATTTGTCTTAACCTGGATATTAGCTAGTTTTACTTTTAAATCGACGTAGCCTTCATACCAGATGAATGACTACTTTCCCCGAACGACAATCTCTCTTAGCTTAAGTAACCTCTTCATCTGAAATTGTAAATACAAAGATGTTAGTTTCCATTACACTGAGAAATCCTTTACGGTTTTTTGTTTTAACTGGAACGAAGCTTAAATTAGGAATATGGGTTACTTATGAATTCAATGCAGACAGTACTTTTGTCATTAATGGCTATAGATATTGACGTATAAAATAACTGGAATTTTCTCAAATACCCAACTCGTATGTGGTCATTGTTTTTATACTTTTCGGCCAGACTAGTATGTATTTCAATGTAATTTTACTGGTCGTTAATTTTAATTTTATATATATATATATATATATAATAATATTATATATATATATATATCTATATATATATATATATATATATATATATATAAAGCTGACGTTAATTAACGTATAAAGACAAATCTGGCGCTTAGACAAAGTTCACCGCCATAGTTACGTCCAAGGCCAACAGAATGGTTACGTCTATTGACTTGGCAGGTTATTCTCGTCAGTCTTGCTCGAGACGAGTAGGACGTATTAAGTGTTAATGGCTGCCGCCAAACCTTGAAGGTTTTGACAACAAAAATTTAATCATTTTCGTATCATTCACATCCTACGTGACTTTAGGCACCAAAGGTATTTGGTTTCTGCGTTGTATTTCACTTCGTATTGGCAGAGTTGGTGTCAAGTGTTCAAATAGTGAGATTTTAAGTCATGTAAACAATGACTGGATATCTGCGGCATTATGGTGTGATAGTTCCTGAGGCCACTCGGGACAAACAAAGGTGAATGCAACTTCGATTCCCGTATTAACTTCGTCATAGATCAGATAAATTTGATCATTGGACTATTATTGTATTAGCGTCTACCGAGGAAAAGAGCTGTAGAATAGAAATGAGGAGAGATCGAAAGAAATGCCTGCTGCTGTTTGAGTTGACGGTATCCATATGTCAATTCCGTGTTTTAGGCGTCGTTCCATTACTTGCAATACACGCAGCAGGCCCTCGTCCTTTTTCAAAATAAGGTGCTTCTTATATTTTATTTCATATAATTGTCTTTTATTGTTTTCTCGTCAGTATCGTAGCTCCTGCAGAATAGGAGAGTCTGTACTTCTTTTTTTTATTTTGCTTTCTTCTTGTACGACACTCACCACTTCAGGCGGTAGGTATCTTGTTGAATAGTCTTGGTATATACGTGCACAATGTGCAAATGCTCTCTCGCCTGACTAGTAGCAATTTGTTCTAGGTTCAAATAGCCTACTATGTCTATATGCTTCACTTGATGTCAGATCACAGTATTCATGAAAGGCCTAAAGAAGCTTCTTGAGCAGTTTCTCGTATGTGCCGAGTTCGTTACTTTGCTTAGTTAATTGTGTTGCTATTTTGTGATTTGACTTTGAAAATTTCAGCCTGGTCTGTGACTTGGTACTTTTTAATGTTTGGTAAGAATTTTGTCTTATTAATAGCAATTGCTTCGGTGCGGGGAGCATTCCCTGACTTATATAAATGGAATTTTAAACCGAGGTGCAAGTGAGGCTGTCCAGGTTGAAAGAGAGATATTTGTGGAAATCGTTCGTCATCGAACCTTTGCATTTTTTAGGCTTAGGCAGTCGGAGGTTAACTGAAGAAGGAGTATTCCTCCTCCATCTGGGATCATGTCTTTGCTGTGATCTGAAGTTCCTCCTGTGGCGACTTTGTTATTTATTTTCTTATGTTTGGCGGCAGTCAAAACTGACCTCACTGTGAGTGGTGGTGGCGCCATTGAAGCTTTTATATATAGTTTTAGGTGATGAACTTGGGGAATATTTTACGTTTGTTATTGCAGTAAAGCATTTATCAAGAAAAATTGTAGTGGATATTTGCTGTGGATAGTTGAAAAGGAGTGGCTCTCGCTCATGTTGATGAAATATATGCAAATTAACATTTATAGTTTCACTGTAATACATTATGTAGGTAAGTCTGGTGGTCTAGTGTGTATACATTCAGGGTTGGGGCCTTTGTCGATGGAAGAGTGATATAACTTTAAAATGTGTTTTTTATTCATCTTGATTACCTGCAAGTCAGGTAAGTACTAGAATTGCTGTTCTTATAAGGGAATGAATTTGTTGTACGGAGCTATTGAGTTAAAATCTTGATTTTGGGGGTTGGGGGTCGGAAATAGGGTATAGGTCCAACTCGGCCCATAACCATCTCGGCCCATTCGATGTAACCAACTCGGCCCATCGCCTGTGCCAAGTCGGCCCATTTGTGATAGCCAACTCGGCCTATTGCCTGTGCTAACTCGGCCCATTTTTGACAGGTCAGATCAGATCAGATGAAGTCGTCCAGTATAGCTTTTGCAACAGCACTGAATTTGTTCGTCAATCTTGCTTCCTTTTCTTCCACTTACACTGAATAAGTTCTTAGTACTTTTCTGTATCTTTGAAATAGCCTACTGCAGAACACACGCACAGCAATATTACGCAATGATAGGTGTAAAGGTTTCATTATTCCTTTCCAAACATTATTTAATGACTATAATAACAACTGCATTTAGAAACAATTATAGGACACATCGTTTCCCTAAACATTATAAATTAGTTGGTTGTTGTTATAATTGTTTGAAAAGAAAGAAATACTTAGAGAGAGGGGACCGGATGGAGGGGAGATACACACACACACACACGCACATACAGAGAGAGAGAGAGAGAGAGAGAGAGAGAGAGAGAGAGAGAGAGAGAGAGAGAGAGAGAGAGAGACTGGTTAGGAACCTTCTTTATACAAGCACTTAAAGAGTCTCATTGTCTCATTGTAATAGTTGTTTCGTATATGTAGTTCAAGGTTTTGAATAATTTTCGAAACTGAACAACCATAGCTTATATAATTGATATCTTTACGAACCTACTGCTAGACTTCAAGCAGCTAGGACAACATGGCTGACCAGTGCTTGATATGCTGTGAAACTGTCCGTCCCCGTCAGGTAAGAGCATTTACCGTTAAAGTAAAAAGTACTCCAATGACATATATTAACTTTGGTTCTAGGACAAGTGCCCAACGGGCATCTGCCCGAATGAACAAACGCCCTATGGACAAATGCCCGATCAGGACAAATGGCCAATTAGGACATTTGCCCGATTATTTGTTTTGCTGCATAGGGATTTTGTTTGCACTTTCTTTAATTATTTATTTTTTCCTTATGGTAAACATTAACAAGGTATAATAAAAGACAAAAATAAAAAGAACATGATTTATTTTTTTTATTTATAGATACACAAGTGTTATTGAAAAAAAAGACAATAGATCTAAAAAAAATAAACCTAAAATTTTAAATTGTGAGCTAAAATAAAAAGAACATGATTTATTTTTTTATGTATGGATACGCAAGTATGTTATTGATTAAAAAAGACAATAGATCTAAAAAAAATTAAAACTAAAATGTTAAATTGTGAGCTATCCCTCTAAAAAAATCTAATACTTCTCGATTTTCATAATCTTGCACAATATTTGCTATTCTTTTGGTTGTATCTTGACATTTTTTCCTTTTTGAGGGAGGCTCTTGTCCTGCCAGCATTTGGTTGATGATTGCATCGTTAAGAGCTTGTTCAGTATTCAGTACCTGAAGAAAACTCCAGATATTGGGATGACTCGAGGTTATATTCGCCTGTAAATGGTTATGCCATCCTTCCAAGGAATTGATTGTTCGTGGCAAATCATCGCATACGCGATCATACATATTCCACATACAAATAGGAAAGAGTGGGTTTCCTCTGTTACGTCGCCGTATTCTACCAATAAAAGTATCTTCAAAGTAGTTAATTACTCCATCTCCTTCTTCGCACATACTTTCTTGTAAGTGTTCAAATGCTTGTACAACATTGTCCGCTGGCACAAAAGCCAGGGCTGGTATCATTCGAATGTTTATGGCAAACTCAGCATCGCTCAGATATCGTGATGGCAATCCCTCTGTTTGTACCTTCCGATAAATAGCTTGCGAGAGGTGAAAAAAACATCCCTTAATATTTGCATTTGGAAAAACTTTTGTTATTGCATTCATTGCAGCTTTTTCATAATCATAATTGCAGATGGATTAATAGCCCGAAGTTGGCTGAAAAGTTCTTCATACGTGGATTGTCGTTTATTTGGCAATAATGCAAAAACACATGGTATCGTTCTTTTAGAAATTAAACAATGAACTGAATATAGTGGGTAGAACAGTTCAGGTACTACTTTGAAGGTACCATCGCAAAACCACTCACTCGAAGTTTGCAAGAGTTGCGTATTTTTCTCGGTTGAAAACAAAAGTATTCGGTTCTCACCAGGTCCACTGTCGTAAAGTAAGAAATTGTCTTCTTTGCACGTTTTTTTTATATTCATCTGGAATGACCATCTCATACAAATATCTCGGTATGGGATGTGGAGCATGTACAACTTGTTCATATCTTCTGATAGAACGTCTAATTGTGCTCACAGGCGGTAGTTGACTAGAGACTCCTTTCGAGACATTCTGTTACGTTTGACATAAAATCTGTTGTGATGATTGTTGGGTTTTAATAGCTTGTTCCTTCATTTCTTCACGTAAAGATAGAAGATCTTGACGAATAATATCTGGAGCGTGAGTGTGTTCATGTGTTTCGCTTATTATTTGATCACCACACACAGTAATTTTGGCTTTGCAGTTGTTGTGTCGGGGGCGTTCACATTCGTAAAACGTATGGCAATTCCTTGTTCTTAACATAAACGTAACCATTATAGCGAAGCTTCAATCCACCACGTTGAGTTTTAACAAAATTCATGGGTGCTTACAAGGGTAAAAAAACTTCGTGACTAAAGAAAAATTTTTCCCAACTAACGAGCTTCGTCATCGTCCAGTAGTTTCTCTCTCTCAACTAAAAGAGCTGTTGTATATATGTAAATATTCGGGCAGTTTTCTTTATCGGGCAATTGTCCTGATCGGGCATTTGTCCATCGGGTACTGTTAAGTCGGGCATGTGGCCGTCGGGCACTTGTCAGTCTGGCACTTGTCCTGATACCATTAACTTTATACTCACAATGTCATGTGTAACGTGTTCTTTACATATGACAGGAAGCACCGCAATGTGAAGGACGTAGCTACTGGCAGCTCCTACATGATGAGGCAAAGATAGTTAATTTACAGGTGCGGCTGCTGTCAGAAGGGAAGGTTTTGACAAAGCAGCAACATAAGTATGTGTACCTCCTTGCGCGCGGTGCACAGAAGGCATAACTTGAGGTTCCCAACCTGCAACCCCTTTCATTCCTTTTGCTGTACCTCCGTTCGTATTCTCTTTCTTCTATCTTACTTTCCTTAACCCTATTCTAACCATTGTTTCATATTGCAACTGCTTTTTTTTTAAGATTCTCCTCCAATGACACCTGTCAGACCTTGTCGCTCTCAGTTTTCCTGTCGGCGCTGAATGATCTCGTCATAGGTGGTCCCAGCGCTTGGCCTTCGGCCTAAATTGTATATAATGTGCTATTGTTCTGAATTGACTGGTATAATTCCTTTATAGTATTAGGCTACCCTATTGTCCCAAAGATTACGTATATTACTTGAGAAATTAACTGTTACAATTCGCTTTTAGTTTCATGCCCATCTACAATTATTTGCATCAAACTTTTTTTTTAATTATATGAGATTAATGCAGATTATTGTTTATTTATTTTTTTTTTTACAGACGGAGCTTCACTTCAGGACCTTTTCGAATCAAGTCATGTCGTTGCAGTACATCCACAAAGACTGTTGATACAACTCATTATTATTATTATTATTATTATTATTATTATTATTATTATTATTATTATTATTATTTTATTATTATTATTATTATTATTATTGAAGTCATTCGATTACTGAATAAGACAGAAAAAACCATCATTGAATTGATTACTGACGCTAAATCCAAATAGTAAATTTAATAAATCGGTAAAGCCAGTCCCTTAACACACACACACACACACACACACACACACACAGAGAGAGAGAGAGAGAGAGAGAGAGACGAGAGAGAGAGAGAAGGAGTAGAGAGAGAGAGAGAGAATGTCCCCCCCAAAAAGTGAAATCTGTTACGCGCTCTATTATTGCCAATTCGTCGTTTTGAAAGAATCAGCGGTCTTGAGAAATTCGTCTCCGGAAGAAGCATTGTCGACGTCCGCCTCTAGGAACCATTCAAAGCTTAAAAACAAGGGGGGGCGGGAGTTGATTTAGTATCTTGTTTTGCAGTCAATTAGTATCGATAACCAGTAAGTAAATCAATAAGTAAATCGAGAAAATTTTAAGTAAATCGATGACACCCTTTTGGGATTCATAATTGGGAAATCAACGCGGTATATCTGAGGTAGTTTTTGTTTTATAGGAATTATGACGAAATGTCGAGTCATTCAAATCTGTGAATGAGTAATAAGAGAATTTCAAAACAAGTGCCCATCAATATGATGCAAAGATGACATTTCCTATTATGAAGCTCGTAATTATTTGAAGAAATCAGTTTTAGCGTTCATATTGCTTTTATGGAGACGAACTACTTTTGTATCAAGTCGGCTTTATGGAGGAGGAGGAGAGGAGGTGGAGAGGAGGAGGAGGAGGAGAGGAAGGGGGAGGAGGAGGAGGAGGAGGAGGAGGAGGAGGAGGAGCCTAAATACGTCAGCTGACGTCGAGGTTAAATGCTAACCAACACTCATGGCAGGAGTCGACAACTGAACTCGGTAAGTTTCGTTTCGCTTACTCGGGGAGTAATCCTACAGACTACGTTGTTGTTGTTGTTGCTGCTGTTCTCGTAGGGTGGGGGGGAGGGTGTGTCGTGGTTAGGACAGCCCTATGGAGGAGTCTAAAAAAGGTATTTCGCGTCGAGTTTAAGATACAGGAATTTTGGGATAGGGTATTTATGATTTATTCGTGAGAATGAAAACGTGAAGAATAAATACTGAGCGTGTTAAACAGTGCATAAAAATAATTTCCGATAAAATATAACGTATTTTCAATCTCCGTTGGTGAAACAGCAAACTATTTCGTTTAGTTAGAAGGTAAAAAATATCCTGAAGGTCGCTCAAGGTTGGAGATGAGTTTGCAAAATAATTTTGCATTCAGTCAAAAAACCATTTTTCCCATAAACACTACGGTTACTGTAGGCCTTATGCATACTTAATATGTCAATGCATGAATAGGTAAGTAGGAATAGGTCAACAGATTTACACAGGACTGGTCTGAATTTTTTACCAGAATCTTAAATTTACAATGACAGTAATAGGTTTGTCGTACCAAATATATTTTATGTAGTTATACATCCTGTGCATCTCATTTGTTAATTTGGTCGGAGAGTAAACCTTTAGTAAATCGACATAGGCCTAATAACAAGGCCATCGCCTCCATCGAAGTACAGATAACAATATCACTGTCACATTGATTTGCACGTGACGTCACGAATAATCATTTTCTATATGGAAAGGTCTTCAAAAGTGACTGATCTCTTGCTCAGGTCAACTTGATTGAAATTGATGTATGCAGTACATTGAGAAATCCTTTGGAATAGGCCAGGAATGAGTTTTGACTGAAACAACTCATTGGTATAGTAGGTTATGAGTTTTTGGAGAAACTGGTGAGGATTGGAAGAGGGAAATGCCTTCCATTTTCTGTTTGTGGCCTCGTGTTTGTATACATTCCTTGGTCAGTCCTGTTCTGTGAAATTTAGATGAAAAAACCCTGTCACATCTCGTCACTGGGAGGTTAGGGAGGTTAAGATTGATTTGAGAAACTATGAAGGCATTTCTTAGTTTGTCCAGAATCCTGACTATGCAGTCAATTCAAATTGTATTCAATAACACAGGACTGGAACAAGAAACATTCAAGAGCAAGTATTGAGGTCATTCTTAAGAAAAGCTCGGTTCTTTGATTATAACAAACCACAGAGAGAGATTATCATCGCCTCATAGCAACTTCAAATGAACTATATAGTCCCGTTTCTCTATTAATGAGAGACGTATATATTCATCATTGAATATTACTCGTATCGAGCCTCCTGTTTCCCGTAAAAAGTATCTGATGGAGAAAATTTGCGTTACAGACGATGTCTCGCTTCAAGTTCTACTGCAGCCATTTCGTTGATCCAAGTCGTTTCAATACTCCATCCATGAAGACGATTAGGTACAGCTCATAGTTCGCCAGGGTCAAGTCATTTAAGTTACCGTATAAAACAGAAAAAAAGGCGTAGTATCTCTTCCTTTATATAGAGCCATTGATAGATATTATAGCAGAGAGTTAAGAATGTTCCTCAGTAAAGCTCCATTTGTTACGTGGTTTGTTACTACGAACGTATTTTGAATTTTGAAATTAATTGATGTCTGGAGTAAGCGTTGTCGACATTCGGTTTTTACGAACCATTTGGCCAAGCCTTTTTATTATTATCAATACACTTTATTGTTTGTTAGTCAATGAGTAAATTAGGATAGCGAATGCAGTCAATTAAATACAATAGCCTAGGTACGTAATTCTTGTTTGCAAAATGAACAGGGTAGGTTAAGATATCATTATTATAGCTGAATCACGAAATTGTTATGAATAGTGAAAGTAATATCTAAATTAAGAAGCAAATAAAGTAATAGGAAACTGAATAATCTGTTAATTTTGGTGTCTGGTTCGTTTGTCGACTTCATTTTTGTTGTGGATACGTTTTTATGTCTATAACGATGCAATGTGACGCTTTTGATTCTTAAAAAAATAATAAATAAATAAAAACAAATACGTACTTGAAGAAATCTGTTTTAGTGTTTCAATTGTTATTGTAGCTGTATCAAATTGACTTTGTGGATTTACTGAAACGACTACGGAGGTGGAAGAACCAGGAATTACTTCGACGTCAAAGGGTGAAAATTGGCGTCGACAGTTGAACTGTGTAAGTTGTTTAATGATTTTACTTTGATTTAAAAGAGGCCCATTAATCTGTCGATGACACAAGGGGTCAACTCCTGTGCTAAAATATTGATCATTTGTAAAATTAACGCAAATAACTTTTGCCATAAACACCGACTTTGCTGGATATATTACATACCGAATCTACAGGTATCTACAGACCTTGTTATATTGGTATCTATAGACCATGTTTTATAGGTATCTGTAGACCTTGTTATATACAGTTCCTATGTAAAAGTACGAACTTTGAGATAGGAGAAGGTTAGTATATCATTTCCCTGGAACTTTAGTCTCAACTTTTCACCAGAGGTGTCATGTTAAATTATACAGTCGTAACTACGATCAGGAATTCCATACTTAATAGGGTTGTTTTCTTTTTTTAGTTGTATAGTCTGTTATAAAAATCGACAATGATTCGGTAAAACAGTCTATTGCATTTAGCATTTGCACAGAACAAATATTGTTAAGAACTCTTTGCAATTCATGATCAGATTTTGGTTTGATACTGAATGGTATTTATCGCATGCGTCTGGTTTGTTTATAATATTACCTATTCATTTGCCGCATAAAATGGACACGAAACCAAAAGCTTCCTGAATTAATCCTCCCTTATAACATAACCTTGCTATCATTGCATTGCACCTGTCACACAATGCCGTAGCTAGGCCTATAGTCAGCGTATGTGACCCGTCGACTATATGTTTCATTAAGAGGCAATTTTCTCCTATTTGTTGAGTCAGTTAACTAACAAATACTTAATCCACGGCAGTGGGATAAGAGAATCCCTTTGCTGTGGTTTAAGTTCGATTTAACTAAAACCAGATTAACGATTGATTTATTTTTCAGGTCTCTCTCTCTGCGGGCATTACGGACAACTGATAACGTCCACGTCCACTCAACTCCTTATTGGTAACGAATTTGTATTTACCACTTTTTTTGACCTGATAACAGTGTAACTATAAAGTGTAACTATAGATATGAATAATGAAAGCTAGTATACTTACTTATTTGTACATTAGTCTAATTCTTAGTAATGGAGGCCAGTGTATCTGATAATGAACACTTGATCTGGTGCAAGAATTCTCGAAGCCTTTTGGATGGAGCTGAAGGAGAAATAGTCTGTTATTTTAGTCCCTTTTATTCCAGCCAAATGTTGGTTTTGTCAAAAGATATATTGAAGAGAAAAATAGAGTCGAATATTGAATTAATCTTGAGTGGTATTGCTTTCGTGATTTATGGGTCTAATTCACGGGTAAGGAGTTATTGCAATGAACATTTAATTAGTTGAGGACTTACAAAGTGTATGTTAGTCATGTACAGTTATTAAGTCAGATTTCTAAGTTTTGAACAGTTATTAAGTCAGATTTCTAAGTGTTTTAATTGTATTAGGAGTTTTTTCAATTTCATGAATAGGTAAACACATTTTTTCACTTCGTTATAGATATCTAGACAAAATACTTCCACAACAAAGGCTGCATTGGTATTGCTGGTATAAAACTCTCCTAGCTTTGAAAATAGTACCCCATGATCAAATGTTGACAATCTGATTGGTAGGACTGTTGGTCAAAAACGTGAGTGATGCCCTTTACGAGGTAAAACAAGGTCTGTGGGGTAATATAACATTAACATTCAAGCCTTACAATTTTGGGAAAATGCTTTTCATCACATGCAATCTATACTGAAAGATTGCTTTCATTTCAGCAATTTGCAACTTTTGCATAAAGCATCTTGGCACTAAGGAATGTTGAAGTTCTGACTAACTTGAGTTTTCTCTGTAATTCTTAAATGGTTATTGGTCAATTCTATGTTATTTCATTATAGGAAATGGTTTGTTTTTTAAAGAGTACTTTGCGGTTAACTGAGCCAACCAGGGGAGTGTTTGGATCATGACAAACTAGAGAGAGGTGGGACAATGCCATTACTGAAAAATCTTGCCAGATTAGGATAATGTTGAAATGGTTTTAGAAACGTTATAGCCAGGCTCAAGTAATAATAATAATAATAATAATAATAATAATATAATAATAATAATAATAATAATAATAATAATAATAATAATAATAATAATAATAATAATAATAATAATAATAATAATAATAATAAATTTATCATATAAAATTAATTAGCAAAACACAGCCCTTCTTTTAACGGAATATGTTTGAGAGAGGGGCTTCTTCCGAGAAATAATAATAATAATAAAAATCAAACAAAAACTTCTTGCAGTTTTCTTCTGAAGATTGAAAAAGAAACCCACAAAATCACTTTGTAACTTGTTTACTTCTAAGTATTTACATTTAGTTTTACTACACACTCGAGTACTTTCAGGCCCTATCTGTGGCCCATTTTCAAGAGATGTTTGGGATGTTAGCCTGGGTCAAGGCCCAGCAGTCTTCTGGAACTTCCTCTCGTTGAGCTGTCATTTATGTGATGGCTGTTCTGGTTTCCTTGAGAGTTACCAATCCCCTCTTGTCGCTCTGATATCCTGAGCTGATGGTCAATGGGATTGATCCTTGAGGTAAGGGTGTGGTCACCAAAAGTCTGTTGGGCAGGAAACCTAATCTCCAGGTCAGCAGGGTCAATCTTAGCTTCTTTTAATATCAAAGCTCGGCTTATGGGATCTTCTGAGGTAAAACCTTTGTTTCCTTCTATTACTTTAATCTCTCTGATGAGTGCACCTTCTACTACCCTCCTGTGACTAATTTTGTTGCTTTTGTATATAAGCCTACTGTTTTTGAAATCCATCCTATGGTCATTTTCCCAACAATGCCTATCTATAGCACTCCCCTGAGAGTTAAGTTGTACTGCCCTTCTATGTTCTTAGACTCTAGTTCTTATTCCCCTACCTGATTCCCCCACATATCTGTCTCCACAATTGTTGCAATTGATTATGTATACCCCCGCTACATCATCTGTATTACTGTCTTCTCCTTCCAATTTATTTTTACATACTTTGTTTTTTACGGTATTATCAAAGGTATATACAAATTTATACTTTCTTTCATTTTTGAAGTGATTTGTTTCATTTTAGGCATAAAAGGGAGGGCAACTATTTTCTTTTCTTTATTCCATGTTCTCTCTACATTTGCTCTGTAAAATTTTTTTTTCTAGCTTTGTTGAGTGCCCTTCATCTGAACCTTTCCGGGTATGCTAATGCATCGAAGCTTTTACCGATGTAATTTATTTCTTGTTCTATCTTGCAAGGGTCACTTGTTCTCATTGCCCTAAGAAATAAACCTGTTAGAACCCCTATTTTTATATCATGACTGTGAAAAGAGAAGAAATGAATATATGAGTTTGTATGTGTGGGCTTTCTATATGTGCTGAATTCATATCCTGTTTCTTTTCTTTCTATGAGTATGTCTGAAAAGGGCAGTTTATCATTGTTACTTTTCTCTAAAGTGAACTGGATATTGTTATCAAACTTATTGAGTTCATTTAGAAAAGTTTCTATTTCATTTTCATCACCTTGCAGAATAGCAAAAATATCATCTACATATCTCCACCATCCTTGCAGTTTTAACTTAGGGACATTAACATTAGGAACTAGATTAGTTTCGAAATATTCCATATAGATGTTAGCGAGTATAGGTGATAATGAGGACCCCATAGCTACTCCATATTTCTGTTTGTAAACTTGTCCCTCAAACGTGAAATAAGTATCACTGACACACAATTTAATCAACTCAAGGAAGACGCCTATTTCGATGTTTGGATTGAAAATACCCTCATTATGTTTAGTCTGAAGGAATTCTAATACCTTATCTAAGGGGATATTGATGAATAATGCTACTACATCAAAACAGATAGGGCCTGAAAGTACTCGAGTGTGTAGTAAAACTAAATGTAAATACTTAGAAGTAAACAAGTTACAAAGTGATTTTGTTGGTTTCTTTTTCAATAATAATAATAATAATGATAAGATTATCAATAATAATGCAGGTAAAGATAATGAACATTTTACTGTAATTTGTTAATAGGAACTTACACTTAAGAAGCCTCCTACTTTTGCCTAGTTCAATTTTGAATTAATATTTACAGTAGCTGTGAAAAAATTTAATTCAATTTAATTTAAGATGTGGTTCATAACGTGCTACAGACCCTCACCAGTCTGAAAAAGACCCTGTCCCCTCTGTGCCCCTTTCAGTGAAAGGGGCCTAGGTATAGGATGCTTGAGGTCTGGTTATAACGAATTATCTTTCATTACTTTGTAAGCCTAGAGATCTCGGTGATATGATGTTATTAACTTCTGCCTCATCTCTACAGGAAATTGTCTGCAGAGTGCATATGGGACAAGCTGATTAGACCACTGTATCGCCTCACAATTCAACAAGTATCTGTGAACGAAGAACTGGACTTCAAGAAAGCCTGCATTTATGTTTAGCAAGTAGAATGTAGTACTTAACCTGTGTCAACAGTTGCCTATGGCCAGATGAAATGGTCCCACCAAACATTTCCTTACCAGTGAAACAATAGTTTTGTGGCACAGTCTTGGGTACTCAAGATTCATAAGTTTATCATGTCTAGTATTTCAGGACAGCTGTTTCCATTTCTTACCAGTTTAAGATGACTATAGGTTCGATCAGTTTTAGGATACGTACATAACTTTTTAAAAATAAATTCTCTATATGTTTAATATTAGCTATCAAGTACGGTAGTTCTGTGTGTTTCAGGATACATAGTTTTGCTTGATCAGGGATCTAGTGTCGGTGTGATATCAGTCAAAAGTAGCTCAGTGTGTCTGGATACGTCATTCAATTTTCTTGTGAAGTATTAGCCGAAGCTTTGAGCCAGTGAGAGAGGCCGTTGATAATGTTGTGTGCTGTGGAGGCCTCTGATTGGCCAAAGCAATTCCTTCCCTGACAGTGGAAGGCTCAGTGTAGTCGTGACAGGTCGGAGGACGGTTTCCTTCCCAAACAAGAGCTAAGAACTGGTAAGAATATAGAGTTTCTTGGGTCAATATTTGATGATGTAGGTTAGAATGACCATCGGAAATTTTTAGACTGTCATGGAAAAGGGGTATTGTGGGCACGGAATTGAGAATTCTGGCACTAATGCAAATTTTTCTGGAGGGCGTGAAGACTGTAGAATCTGGACGGCCGTTGTAGTATACTTTATGGGAAATTGACTTGTGGCGAATTTCTGTAGATTCTGAGGACCTTAGGCGTATTTGTGGTTCGGGGTCCATAGCAAAGCTTTCGTCATAATTTGACTAAAGTGCTAAAGGTGGAAAGAGGCCTCCTGTGTACTATATCTGGGCTCTTTGAACCGACACAGACGATGTCGGACAGACCTTTTCTGTCTTGGGTAATGTGGAAAAGAGCCAAGCGTAGCGAATCGTGGTGCTATGAATCCCAAAATTGAAAAGTGTGATAGGTACTACAGTTTGAAATAATTATCGAAGAGCAAAAAAACTAAATTCAGTTGATGGAAATCTGATAGCAAGGCTTGAGATGACTCGGCCCTGAAATGTCATTATCACTGTCTGAAAATACACGAAAATGTAGGTATTTTTTTGCAGCTGCTGAATTGGGTAACATCGGTAATCAGCGGCCAAGTACTTGCTGAACCAGTATCACCAATTCGTAGCTCAATTTATCTGTCAGTCTGTGATTAAGGTGACTAGACCAACTACCTGCTGTATAATCATCACGAATTTGCAGCATTCTGTTTAAATAAGGAATAATCATCACGAATATGCAGCATTCTGTTTAAATAGGGAATAATCATCACGGATTTGCAACATTCTGCTTAAATAGGGGATCAACCGTGATCAGGGGTCCATTGCTGGATTACCAGGTGGCGGACGATGAAGGCTTTCAGAGGGACCCAACTGAAATTTCTTAAATTTAAAGGCGTGGTTACGAATCCAGGCTCTGGGCGCTATTTAAAGTGATCAGTTTGAGGTGACTGCAGTAGTATTATTACGCTTTTAATGATGGTCACTAAGAGTACATAAGGACGCTTGTATGTAGCATCAATTTATGCCCCAGGTTCTCGGTGGGTAGGATCCATAGGTGATAGTTGCGGGAAATTTTACGCAAGCACAAAAGCACACGTTAAAAATAAGCTTTTTAGCATTAGTGCATCTCTGTCTCTTTTATCAGAAATGAAGAGAAAACTTTCCAATGAGTCTTTCATCGGCCGTTTGCGAGTTTGACAGCTCGAAACCTCTGCCACGCCCACCTATCGTTTCAGTAGCCCTGGATTTCGAAGACGATAATCCGCGATCCCTTCGATTCTAAAGGAGATTATGTTAGGATTTATTGAGTGCTCTCTCTCTCTCTCTCTCTCTCTCTCTCTCTCTCTCTCTCTCTCTCTCTCTGTTAAAACACCGGGAACAATTCAAAGAACACTTTTCAGTTTGTCAAAATTTGAATCACAGTTTTGGGAATATAAATGGTCCTGCACGTATTTCATTCTCATTTTACTGGTCGTTATGTGAAGAAAAATCTGACGGCAATTAACGTAAGTCTAGTTTCCGACAAAGTCCACCGCCATAGTTACGTCTAGTCAGGTTATTCGTCTGTCTTGCTCGAGACGAGGTGGACGTATCAGTGCTAATGGCTGCCGCCAAACCTTGAAGGTCTGGAAAACATTCTAATTATTTTGGTGTCATTTACACCGTCATGTGACTCGGGGCACCAATGGTATTTTGTTTTCTGTGCTGAATTTCATTTCGTATAGGCAGAGTTGGTGCCAAGTGTTCAAAGTAGCGAGATTAAAAAGATTTAAAGTCACGTAAACAACTGCTGGATATCTAGGGCATTATGGTGTGATATACTTGGTAAAGTCACTCTTGATAAATAAAGGTGAATGTGTCTGATTTTTTACGTATTATCTTCGTCGTAGATTAGGTAAGTAAATGTGGTTATTGGACTATAATTGTGTTAAAGCATTCACTGAGGGAAAAGGCTGCAGATTATAACTGAGGGTAGGTCGAAAGTAAATCCTGATGTTTGCGTTGGCGGTGTCCATATGTAAATATGTAAATTCCTTGTTTTTAGCGTCATTACATTAACTTGCAATACAAGACATTAACTTGCAATTTTCGACATCAACTTGCAATACAAGACATTAACTTGCAATTCACGACATTAACTTGCAATACACGACATCAACTCTCAATACAAGACATAAGTTGCAATACATTGCATCAACTTGCAATGCTACATTAACTTGCAATATGCAACTATAACATGCAATACACATTAATTTCCAATACACGACATCAACTCTCAATACAAGACATATAATATATATATATATATATATATATATATAGATATTTATATATATAATATATATATATATATATATATATAGTTAGGTCTGGTAGTTTAGTGCGTATTCCTTCGGAGGTGGGAGCGGGGAGGGTGGTGGAACGGGCGCTATTTATAGACGAATATATAACATTAAAATGGATTTTTATTTATCTAGTTACCTGCAAGTCGGGTAAGGTGCTCTTATAAGGAAATGAATTTGATGAACTTTTTTATTACTGTATCTGTCAAAAATGGTTTGACTTAGTCGTACTGCGTTTCGTAACAGAAATCAGAAGAGATTTTAACACATGCAGAGAGGTTATAAGGCCTTTCAAAACCTGTCTTTCAATAGGCTTCTTGCGTTAGTTTTAGGGACGTAGGGTAACATAGCTTCAGTAATCGTTCGTGCATGGTTAGCTAGACATTCCTGTCATGTTTCGGCTCGATTTTAGAAGTCGAACCTTCGAAAACTCGGCCTACTGTATAATACAATACGAAAGACTTTGAAGTATACATTCCTAACAGTAAAAACCTTAGACCTATGTGTTCCGAAGCTAACAGGTTAGACCATACTGATAGAATTCCAGCAAAATGTAAGTTAAATATGCTGTCTCGGATAATTCGCCAATACGGTCTAGTTAATACATTGCTATTCTTTAAGTTCCTTGTAGAATGATGTGGGACGCCAGTTTCAGTAGCCATCAATCAATCAAAGCAATTATGGAATGCTGATTTCTGCCCAGTTTGGTTTCGTTGACTGATGAGGAACGGTTACTAAGGTCATCATTGACAGTGTCATTGTAGGATGCTGTGTGTTGTGTGAGCTTAACCTGTAGACGGCCTTAACTGTCACCATACCACCGAGGGCGGTATGGTGGCAAATAACTAACTTATTAATTTATTAATTAATTTTCTGCTAGAAGGAACAGTATACCATTTTGAACAGGGCGTGAGTGTTAAGTTGACTTCAGAAAATGAAAGCCATAAACTGGGGACATATACAGTTGTAGAAGAGACATTCATTACAAATACAGATGGACAGTGGCAAGGATTTTGAATTAATTTTTAGCTTTGATTACTATTAAAGATAGAAGGTATTATAGCACTCGCCTGTATTACGTGAATGAGTCTATACTTGTTTTTTTCCATCTGTCCATCCGCCTGTGGTGTTTGCGCATGGTAACACTGCGTCCCTGGCTTCGAATACGCTGTGTAAGTTTTAGGTAAATAAAAGGATATCTGGGAGTACATTTGCAACTGAAAAGTGTTTTAATAAATTACAATATGCGAATTACACCGTTAATATTCGAAATAGGATACTATTATTGTTGAATGTAAGCAATGTAACTATCTAAAGCCTGGCACGCAGTGTTACCATACGCAAACACCACAGGCGGATGGACAGATGAAAAAAAAAACAATATAGTTAACTAATGCGGGCGTTATTTCAGTCTTAAGCAAAGCAGTTCGCGGATAAGGACAGTTGGTTTATACACACTTGTATTTTGGGTAAAAGGAAGTATTCTGTCCAGTTTATATTCATATACTAAGCACGAATGAATGTGATGGTATCTATTTTAAGAGCTTATTTTAATCGTATTCTTACAAAGAGACGTCAGTTAGTCAGGCTGACGACTTCAAATTCGAAGCGATTTCCTGTCATCTGTTTTTGTGCTAATGATAAATAATTTTTTTTCTTTAAAATGGGTGAAAGGTCGATTGAAATAGATTTAGTAATGCTAATGTCGATGATTTTGTAGGACTTATTAAGTCGAAATTGACATTTTAAGGTTTGATCAAGGGCTGTCCAACATCCATTTCTCTAATGTAGTACTACTGAGAAACACTATATCTATATATATACCGGAGGACATTCATCTCGCGTAGTCTTTTAGAATCACGAGTGACTTCTCCATGGATGTCATCATATTAAATTTGTGTCAAAATAAAAATAAAAAGGGGGGGGGAGGGGGAGGGGAGGGGCCGGCCTGGGGGCGACTGTCTTTGGCTGCCAAGCAAAGGAGAGA
>NC_061109.1:1540669-1560669 GCF_015104395.2 Macrobrachium nipponense
TTTCACTGAAAGGGGCACATATGGGACAGGGTCTTTTTCAGACAGTGGTGGGGGGGGGGTCTGTAGCACTTTGTGAACCACATCTTAAATTAAATTGAATTAAATTTTTTCACAGCTACTGTAAATATTAATTCAAAATTTAACTGCAATGCAAAAGTAGCGGCGGCTTAAGTGTAAGTTCCTATTAACAAATTACAGTAATGTTCATTATCTTTACCTGCATTATTATTATTAATCTTATCATTATTATTATTATTATTATTATTATTATTATTATTATTATTATTATTATTATATTATTATTATTATTTTATTATTATATTTTATTATTATTATTATTATTATTATTATTATTATTATTATTATTATTATTATTATTTCTCAGAAGAAGGCCCTCTCTCAAACATATTCTGTTAAAAGAAGGGCTGTGTTTTGCTAATTAATTCTATATTATTAATATTATTAATATTATTAATATTGTTAATATTGTTAACATTGTTAATAGTTTATTATTATTATTATTATTATTATTATCATTATTATTATTATTATTATTATTATTATTAATTATTTATTAATTATTTGTTAATTATTTATTTATTATTTATTATTATTATTAATTATTATTATTATTTATTATTTATTATTTATTATTTATTATTTATTTATTAATTAATTATTAATTATTATTATTAATTATTAATTATTAATTATTAATTATTATTATTATTAATTATTATTATTATTATTATTAATTGATTATTGATTATTAATTATTAATTATTAATTAATTAATTATTAATTATTATTATTAATTAATAATTAATAATTAATAATTATTAATTATTAATTATTAATTATTAATTATTATTATTAATTATTAATTATTAATTATTAATTATTAATTATTAGTTGATGGTTGATGGTTGATGATTGACGATTGACGATTGACGATTGACGATTGACGATTGACGATTGACGATTGACGATTGACGATTGACGATTAATGAATAATTATCAATTATCAATTATCAATGATAGCGATTATCGATTATCGATTATCGATTATCGATATCGATTATCGATTATCGATTATCGAATTATCAATTATCAATTATCAATTATCAATTATCAATTATCAATTATCAATCAATCATTATCAATTATCAATTATCAATTATCAATTATCTATTATCTATTATCTATTATCTATTGATCTATTATCTATTATCTATTATCTATTATCTATTATCATATTATCTATAATTGGTTTTTTTTTTTTTAACCTAGCCACCTGGGGGGGGCAACCAAGTCCTTATGGGTTGCCGGTCCAAGCCCGGATAAATAGGGAGGGTTGGTGTCAGGAAGGGCATCCGGCTGTAAAAATCTGTGCCAATACCAAAAAATGGATGAACCGAAATATGGAAAGAGGTAATGCTAGGGCGTACTCCGTAAACGACGTACAGACATCGCCCTAACTCTGTGGTAAGACGAGGGCTACTGTGCAGCTAAAGAAGCGAGCTCACATTGGGTTTAGAGTATGTCAGCTAAATGTTGGGTCCATGACGGGAGAGGTAGAGAATTGGCTGACTTGATGAGAGAAAAAGAAAGTAGATTGTGTGGTGTGCAAGAAACTCGGTGGAAAGGAAATAAAGCTAAAGAGTTGGGAGATGGATATAAGCTATATTATAGTGGAGCAAATAAACAAGGTAGAAATGGAGTTGGCATAGCACTGTCTAGTGAAACTAAAGAACTCGGTAATAGAAGCGCATAGAAAGAATGACCGTATCATCAGATTGAAGATATGTTATGGAGGAGAGATTCTGAATATTGTAAGGCATATGCGCCACAAGTTGGTTGCACAGAAGAAGAGAAGGGAAATTTCTGGAGAGACATGGATGGAATAATGCAAGAACTGGGAAGAGCATGAGAGGGTGATAGTTGGGTGGGCAGATTTGAATGGCCATGTCGGAAGTGAAAATGAGGCGATTGGGCGGGTGCATGGGGGCCATGAATTGGGGAGAGAAACCCAGAAGGAGTGTGTGTAGTGGACTTTGCTGTGTCTATTCGACATGGCAATAGTAAACACATTCTTTAAGAAGAAAAGGGAACACTAAAACATATTAGTGGGGGAGTGGAGTGGGGGAAGATTCTCCCAGATAGACTAATTTCTTGTATAAAAGGATAAATCTGGTGGAGGTCAAGAACTGCAAAGTTATTCCAGCGACCATGTAGCCCCCCAACACAGACTGCTATGTATGGACTTGAAGTTGAAAAGGGAAAGAAAAACCAAAGCTAAAGGGATAAGGAAAATTAAATGGTACGAATTACAGAAGGAAGGGGATAAGAAGAGAGAGTTTAAGAGGAGGGTTTGGAGGATATTGATATGGGGATTGAAGATGTTCAAGAATGGTCGGGCACGAAATGCAGCAGTAATAAGAAGGCATGGAAAGGAGCTGCTAGGAGAGACATCTGGTATCATATGGGAAGAAAAGGAGAGTTGGTGGTGGGATGAAGACATTGAGAAAGTAGTAAAAGATAAGAAGGAGCAAGAAAAGATGGGAAGAGTCACAGTCAGTGGAGACAGAAATAGGTACAGAGAGAAAAACAAGGTGGTGAAAAAGGTGGTGGAGCCCAAGCTAAAGCAAAGTCGTATGATGTGTATAATGAGCTGGGGACAAAGGAAGGATTAAAGAAGATGATCAAGCTATCAAAGGCTAGAATAAGAGCACAAAGATATAACACATATCAAACAAATAAAGGATCAAGAGGGTGTAGTGCTTAGAAAGGAGGAAGACATTGTGAAGAGATGGAAAGAATATTTCGAACAGTTGTTAAATGAAGAAAATAATAGACTAATAAGAGAGGATGGGCAAGTGAACATTGGCATGGTAATGAGGTTTTCTAGGCAAGAGGTACTAAATGCACTGAAAGAAGATGAAGAATGGGAAGGCAACCGGACCAGACATGATCCCGTTGGAGGCATTAGGAGATGAAGGAGTGGATATACTGTACGATCTTATGATAAAGATCCTTGAACAGGAAAAGATACCAAATGAGTGACGTGGGAGTATATTGATCCCAATTTTTAAAGGGAAAGGCGATGTCCAAGAGTGTGCTAATTATAGGGGCATTAAATTGATGTCCCACCCACTTTGAAGATACTGGAAAGGATGATAGATGCTAGACTGAGAGAAGAAGTACAAATAGGTAAAGAGCAGATGGGATTTATGAAGGGAAGGGGAACAACAGATGGTATATTTTGTCTGAGGCAAATAATGGAGAAATTCGGGAAAGACAAGGGACCTACATATGGTATTCATTGACTTTGAAAAGGCTTATGACCGAGTCCCGAGACAAGAGGTATGGAGGAGCCTGAGGGAGAAGATGGTGCCAGAGAAGTATGTGCGATTGATACAAGAGATGTACCGGAATGTATTTACCAGAGTGAGGAGCAGTGTTGGGGAGAACAGAAGGTTTGAGGTGAGAGTAGGATTACACCAGGGGTCGGCTCTGAGCCCATTTATCTTTAACATAGTGATGGATGTTTATAATAGAGGAAGTAAGGGAGACAGTACCATGGAACATATTGTATGCGGATGATATTGTTCTGTGTGCAGAGCAGGGAAGATCTGGAAGTGAAATTGGAAAGATGGAGACAGTACTGGAGACAGAGGAATGAGAATAAGTAGATCCAGACAGAATATATGTGGTACCACCACTGATGAGGATGATAGAGAAAGTATTCAGCTAGGTGGAGAGCAAATAAGGAGAGTTGATAAGTTTAAGTATTTGGGATCTTTTGTTAATGCTGGAGGAAGTATGGAAGAAGAAGTAAAACATCGGGTACAGGCAGGCTGGAACAACTGGAGAGCGGCCTCGGGAGTTCTTTGTGACAAAAGAGTGCCGCTTTGGTTAAAAGGAAATTTCACAAGACGGTGGTAAGAACAGCAATGCTGTATGGTACGGAAACAGCAAACATGAGAAAAGCAGAGCAGAAGAAGATGGATGTGCAGAAATGAGAATGCTTAGGTGGATGTCTGGGGTGACAAGAGTGGATAGGATCAGAAATGACTACATAAGGGGGTCAACTAAGGTGGTGGAAGTATCAAAGAAAGTGCAGGAGGGGAGGCTGAGATGGTATTGGGGACACCTGGTTTGAGGAGAGATGAGGACCACACGCGGGGAGGGACATACTATGGGGGTGGAGGTGCAAGGAAGAAGAAAAGAGGGAGACCAAGAAAGAGATGGAAGGACTGTGTGAGAGGAGACTTACATGAGAAGGGAATTGATGAGGCAGAAGCGCAAGATAGAAATAGATGGAAACGGCTCATCCGAAACGGCGACCCCATATAAAAAATGGGAAAAAAGCTGGGAATAATGAAGAAGAAGATTTTTATTTTATTTTTATTTTTATTTTTATTAATGATTATTGATTGATTGATGATTAATGATTAATGATTAATGATTATTAATTATTGTTATTAATTGTTATTAATTATTGTTATTGTTATTGTTATGTTTATTGTTTATGTTTATTGTTTCTTGTTTTTATTGTTTATTGTTTATTGTTTATGTTTATTGTTATTGTTTATTGTTTATATTTTATTATTTATTATTTATTATTTTACGTTTTATTATTTATTTATTATTTATTATTTATTACTTGAGCCTGGCTATAACGTTTCTTAAACCATTTCAACATTACCATTTCAACGTTATCCTAATCTGGCAAGATTTTTCAGTAATGGCATTGTCCCACCTCTCTCTAGTTTGTCATGATCCAAACACTCCCTTGGTTGACTCAGTTAACCTCAAAGTACTCTTTAAAAGACAAACCATTTCCTATAATAAAATAACATAGAATTGACCAATAACCATTTAAGAATTACAGAGAAAATTCAAGTTAGTCAGAACTTCAAAATTCCTTAGTGCCAAGATGCTTTATGCAAAAGTTGCGAATTGCTGAAATGAAAGCAATCTTTCAGTATAGAATGCATGTGATGAAAAGCATTTTCCCAAAATTGTAAGGCTTGAATGTTAATGTTATATTACCACACAGACCTTGTTTTACCTCGTAAAGGGCATCACTCACGTTTTTGACCAACAGTCCTACCAATCAGATTGTCAACATTTGATCATGGCGTACTATTTTCAAAGCTAGGAGAGTTTTATACCAGCAATACCAATGCAGCCTTTGTTGTGGAAGTATTTTGTCTAGATATCTATAACGAAGTGAAAAAATGTGTTTACCTATTACATCAAATTGAAAAAACTCCAAATACAGTTAAAACACTTAGAAATCTGACTTAATAACTGTACATGACAAACATACACCTTGTAAGTCCTCAACTAATTAAATGTTCATTGCAATAATTCCTTACCCGTGAATTAGACCCATAAATCACGAAAGCAATACCACTCAAGATTAATTCAATATTCGACTCTATTTTTCTCTTCAAGATATCTTTTGACAAAACCAACATTTGGCTGGAATAAAAGGGACTAAAATAACAGACTATTTCTCCTTCAGCTCCATCCAAAAGGCTTCGAGAATTCTTGCACCAGATCAAGTGTTCATTATTCAAGATAACATGTGGCCTCCATTTACTTAACGAATTAGACTAATGTACAAATAAGTAAGTATACTAGCTTTCATTATTCATATCTATAGTTACACTTTATAGTTACACTGTTATCAGGTCAAAAAAGTGGTATATACAAATTCGTTACCAATAAGGAGTTGAGTGGAGGTTATCAGTTGTCCGTAATGGCCGCAGAGAGAGAGAGAGAGCCGCAAAATAAATCAATCGTTAGTCTGGTTTTAGTTAAATCGAACTTAAACCACAGCAAAGGGATTCTCTTATCCCACTACCGTGGGATAAGATAATTGACTCAACAATGAAACATATAGTCGACGGGTCACATACACTAACTATAGGCCTACGGCATTGTGTGACAGGTGCAAAGCAATAATAGCACGGTTATGTTATAAGGGAGGGGTAATTCAGGAAGCTTTTGGTTTCGTGTCCATTTTATGCGGCAAATGAATAGGTAATATTATAAACAAACCAGACGCATGCGATAAATACCATTCAGTATCAAACCAAAATCTGATCATGAATTGCAAAGAGTTCTTAACAGTATTTGTTCTGTGCAAATGCTAAATGCAATAGACTGTTTTACCGAATCATTGTAGATTTTTATAACAGACTATACATCTAAAAAGAAAAAACAACCCTATTAACTAAGAAGAGTAACGAGCTCGGCACATACGAGAAACTGCTTAAGAAGCTTCTTTAGGCCTTTCATGAATACTGTGATCAGACATCAAGTGAAGCATATAGTAGGCTATTTGAACCTAGAACAAATTGCTACTAGTCAGGCGAGAGAGCATTTGCACATTGCGCACGTATATACCAAGACTATTCAACAAGATACCTACCGCCTGAAGTGAAGAGTGTCGTGCAAGAAGAAAGCAAAATAAAAAAAGAAGTACAGACTCTCCTATTCTGCTGGAGCTACGATACTGACGAGAAAACAATAAAAGACAATTATATGAAATAAAATATAAGAAGCACCTTATTTTGAAAAAGGACAAAGGCCTGCTGCGTGTATTGCAAGAAATGGAACGACGCCTAAAACACGGAATTGACAAATGGATACCGTCAACTTAAACAGCAGCAGGCATTTCTTTCGATCTCTCCTCAGTTCTATTCTACTGCTCTTTTCCTCGGTAGACGCCTTAATACAATAATAGTCCAATAATCAAATTTATCTGATCTATGACGAAGTTAATACGGGAATCGAAGTTGCATTTACCTTTGTTTATCCCGAGTGCCCTCAGGAACTATCACACCATAATGCCGTAGATATCCAGTCATTGTTTACATGACTTGAAATCTCTCTATTTGAACACTTGACACCAACTCTGCCAATACGAAGTGAAAAACAGCTCAGAAACCAAATACCTTTGGTGCCTAAAGTCACGTAGGATGTGAATGATACGGAAATTATTAAATTTTTGTTGTCAAAACCTTCAAGGTTTGGCGGCAGCCATTAACACTTAATACTCGTCTCGAGCAAGACAGACGAGAATAACCTGCCAAGTCAATAGACGTAACCATTCTGTTGGTCTTGGACGGAACTATGGCGGTGAACTTTGTTTAAGCGCCAGATTTGTCTTTATACGTTAATTAACGTCAGCTTTATATATATATATATATATATATATATATATATATATATATAATATATATATATATATATATAACGACGAGTAAAATTACATTGAGATACACACTAGTCTGGCCGAAAAGTATAAAAACAATGACCACATACGAGTTGGGTATTTGAGAAAATTCCAGTTATTTTATACGTCAATATCTATAGCCATTAATGACAGAAGTACTGTCTGCATTGAATTCACAAGTAACCCATATTCCTAATTTAAGTTTCGTTCCAGTTAAAACAAAAAACCGTAATGGATTTCTCAGTGTTATGGAAACTAACATCTTTGTATTTACAATTTCAGATGAAGAGGTTACTTAAGCTAAGAGTGACTGTCCTTCGGGGAATGTAGTCATTCATCTGGTATGAAGGCTACGTCGATTTAAAAGTAAAACTAGCTAATAACCAGGTTAAGACAAATAAGTATCTAATATCGTTAGTGTTAAAAAATGCAACAGACTTTCAAAATGAGTTAAAAATCATTACTAACACTTAACATTTTCGAATCTTAGTTTTAAAACAGTATACTGAATTCACCATCTGTTACTTTCTTATTTCCACATAAGCATCACAGCAGCAACAGCAGCAGCGATCAAGATGAACAAGCAAGGAACAGTTTCAACCATAAATAGCTGAAAAGCTTCGATGTGGTCAGGTGGGAAATTCTTCAAGATACTGCATCTCCTGTCTAGCTGATAATGAATAAATATCTTGTATTTTTATAGTATTTGAAGCTTAGGGGAAAATGACTTAATCCATCCAAATGAATCTAACTCCTCTTTCAATTTGTCATAATTGCAGAAATGCATCAAATTCTGATACATTTATGGATCATGAAAGTAACATTATTTAGTATGCATAATCATTCTAAACGGGAAAACACTTTTACGGCTAATATGATCAATGATAATAAATAATAATAACTTTAGGTTTCCAAGATCATAGAATGGCTACTCTCGCCTTTCAACAATATTATTTCTTCTCAAACGTGAATTGCAGCACCATAGTTATGCACCATCTATTAACATCTCACGATATATATATTTACCTCGATTCGGCTTCGGTGTACTGAACAAAATTATGTGGAACTTGTTCAAGCACTTTGATGTAGTACTATGCGAGAGATTATTTAATGAATCGGTTTATTTTCGATGGCTAAAACCTATAAATGCTGCAAGGGGTCTAATGACATTTTACAACAAATAAT
This sequence comes from Macrobrachium nipponense, assembly GCF_015104395.2. Lineage (NCBI taxonomy): Eukaryota > Metazoa > Arthropoda > Malacostraca > Decapoda > Palaemonidae > Macrobrachium > Macrobrachium nipponense. The sequence continues at coordinate 1,549,107 of NC_061109.1, forward strand.
ACCTTCTATGACCTGGACACAGCCATACGCTTGTTGTTCTCGTTTAAAATTCCATTTAGGTTTAAGTCACAGAATATTCCCCTTTAACTGCTATCGAGACGAGGAATTCCTTACTAAATACTAAGCCACAGAATATATCCCAGTTTTGTAGTCAATCATAAAAATTCCAAACACTTGATTCCGTGGAAGGTAATACGGTCGCTGCTTCAAGTCTGTTCTAGAACACACACGAGCACCAATACTTTTTTTCTTATTATTTTTTGTTCCAGCGTTCTCAGGTAGCAACCCAACCCAACCCTGTAGGCTTAACATAGATTACTAGTTAATGTAGTGATGCTTTGCTTAAAACACGTCATATTTGTATATGGCGTCAACACAACGGTGGGCTCTCCTTTCAGACCGTCTAACTCATACTTTACAGCCTTTTTCTTAGTAAATTCTTCGTACGATGGTATTAAAGCCACGATTTTCTTATCTCATTCATGCCAAAGATGAAAAAAAATACATTCACCTTTATATGTCACTAGTACCTTCAGTAATCATCATATGGCAATATGACAGTCATCCAGTTATTTACAAGATTTTTTTATTATTATTATTATTTGAACTCTTGAAAGTCAAATCTGCCAGTACGAAAGGATATACAGTATTAATACAAAATTCTTTTGCTACCCAGAAATGCGATGTAAATGACACTAAATAAGTCGAATTTTACGAATTTTGCGCTGGAACCAACCACTTCCGGTTATATACATATACGAAAATAGATAAATGAGCATAACAAAGTTGACCACCCTAGTCCCCTAGTGGCTGGGCTGGTAACCGGAAGTTCTTGGTTCCAGCGCAAAAGTCGTAAAATTCGACTTATTTGGTGTCATTTACATCGTATATCTGTATTTGTATTAATTATCTATATATATAGATATCTATATATATACTATATATATAATATTATATGTATATATATATATATATATATATATATATATATATAGGATCTATATATATATAATATATAATATTATTATATATAATAGATATAATATATATATACTATATATATGGAGGTCCGGTAATTTCATTGCAGTAATTTCCTTTTAGAGAAGTTCAGTGCAAAGTAATTACATTGCAATGCATCACATCTCACGGTAATTTCAGAGCAATAGTTCAATAGGCCGATAGTTTATTATTTCTAAACAACCTTCTTTTTGCTCAAGCTACGTCTACTACGTTTCCTATATAAAAAAATTGTTACTTACAGTTTTATTCAGTTTTAGTTTTAGCCCTCAAAATGGCTCTTCAATACGTCTTAAGTTCAAGAAATAAGAAAAAGCTCATTGATAATGGTAGTCTATTTGTGAAAGCGAGAACAACTGGTGAAAATACCATTTGGAAATGTGATCAGGTTTATACAATTAAGTGCCGGGCTAGAGTTCATACAAATCAAGAATCTATTACAAAACAGTTGGAGAACACAATCATGCAGGCAATGATGCTCGTGTTAAAGCTACTAAAGTTATAAATGCCGCAAAAGAAAAAGCCATTTCGACGCAGGAAACTACTCGTTGCATCGCAACCCAGGCAAACATTGGAGTATCACAAGCTGTTGCTGGTCAGCTACCAACCCATCAGCATTTAAAAAGGAATATTCGAAATGCTAGAAGTGTAGCAGCACAAGTCCCTGCGAAACCTGCATCTTTATTCCAGTTAAATATACCTCCAGACTACACGGTAACACACGCAAATCAACCCTTTCTTCTTTTTGACAGCAATGATGGACTAGACCGAATTATTATATTTTCAACTCAAAGAAATTTACAGATATTAGCCAGTGCAGATAAATAGTATGCAGATGGTACTTTCCAAACAACACCTCCTTTATTCAGACAGCTGTACACTATTCATGGCATAATGAATGGCGATGTTTTGCCTCTTGTTTATGTTTTAATGGCGAAGAGAGTTACGAGAAGCTTTAACTAGAACTAAAAACGTTAGAGCCAACATTATCACCTATAAAAAAAGTCGATTTTTTTAAACCTGGCAAATTTGCACTTAGCTGCTTGTCGCTGATTGGATAAATGTCTTGTTGTCCGAATCTCTGTTTTGTTTTCACACTGTCCCAGAATTGTGATTATACGGCCGTAGATTGAGATAAGAGCCAAATTATGTAATGTTATGTAAATACCAGTTCTATTAAACTTAAATATTAAGAAGTTACATACCAAATTACTAAATAATAGTTAACAGTTATGAAACAACACTCTCCGAAGCTATAGACTTGAAATATGTTTCAAACGCATGAACTTTAATTTTCAAATTTCTAGCTCGATTTTTAGTGCAATTGGGCCATTGGTTGTTTGAAAAAAAAAAACATTTATTGTACGTAGTACATTGCTGATGTTGTATAACGCCTAAGAACAAAATACTATCGTAAAAATGTAGGCTTGTCAGAAAATTTGGTGTGGAGGAGTTGTGGGAGGAACAGCCTCGGGGTTGACAGAAAGTTGACGTACTCTCAGCGGGAGGTTCAAATGCGGGTTGTGGTGTTCTTGTCTTCCTAAAATAATAAAGATGTTTACATATCATAATGTTCATTTTTTGTATTTCAAAAGTACTGCTCACGGAATGTCATTAATGTTTTAGGATAAGTATAAAGGTAAATTACATACAATGAATTTATTCATACCATTTCCTGGCTTGTGTGCCTCTCTCTATCTATATAAAATGACAGTAAATTGACTGTTCCTCAACTAGAAATTTTCAATGATGTCACAGCTGGTTTTTCTTTATCTGGCGTCCATCGTATTTTCAGATAGGCCTTAATTATATTATATTTTGTAAATCATAAGACTCCTCATGAACAATAAGAGCAGAGCCCTTGTATTTGAGAATGTTCATTGTTCTGTTGTCGTTTGTTCCATCTCAATATACTTATACCAGTTTTCAATAGTACAGGAAACAAAAGGTTCCTAGGAACTTAAATTTCAAGTATATTTTCATAACTGTTCATTTTGATAATACAGTAGCTGTATTAGGCAATAATGGCGTTAATGAAGAGAAAAGTCAATAATAATATTAAAAATGATAACAACAGTAAGAGTCACAACAAAGTAAACAACAACTAAGTATTGATAACAGTAATAATAATAACACATTAATTAGAGGCGTCAGAATTATATAAACAAAAGTATCGATAACAGTATTCAGGATCATGGATGATCATAAAGTATCATCAGTATTATGTTAACAAAAGTATCAATAACAACATGGAATAGAACTAGAATTTTAGTCCAGTGTCAGAGCATCTCCATCACTGCTGTCAACAGTAGTGTTATCATTCAAGTCAATTACAAACTCATCAAGTAACTTATCAAATGCTGAATCTTTGGCACGATACACTTCTTCGATTCTCTTGACATGTTCTATACCATTTTGCCAGTTCTGTGGCGTCACGTGATCAACTGCTTCTTTTGTAATTTTTTCTACAATTTTCAGAGACTGGTCGCTATTAGAATTACGTTTTTTTTATTTCTGTCCTCACTTGGGCCCAGATAAGTTCGATAGGGTTGAAAATGCAGTGATAGGGAGGTAGACGAAGCACTTTATGGCCATAGTGAGCAGTAATTTCATCTATTTCGTTACGTTTGAATTTCCTTGTGGCGCTGGCAGATCTGAAGAAGTTCGTGTTTTGTAACAGAAGGGTCAATGTTATTTAGAACCAACCAGCCTATGATTTGGGCTTTTATGTTGCTACTTGCCGGGACCTTGTTGATTATTTTAGAGTGATAAGGAGCATTATTGATGATGATAAGGGACTCCTTCTTGATATTAGGAAGAAGTTGTTGTTCTAACCACATTTTGAATCTTTCGTTATCCATCGAGTCATGGTAATTACCCTTTGATCCGTTTTTTTTATTTGAACATAAGCAATGCTCCCGGTACAAAAACCATCATCACTTCCTGTGTGTACTATTATAAACCTGGAGCCTCTCCCTGACTTCGTTTTCGGTCCTACTGATCCATCTTCATTAGTCCAGCACTTTTCGAAGTTGAGGTTCTGGTTCACCCAAGTCTCGTCCACGAATACATCTGGTCTTGGGTTTGACTCTCGATTTGTCTTCAGTTCTCTAAGATACTTGTTCCTTGTTACAATGATGTCCTTTCTCTCCATGAGTATCTTTCTTCCGCTTGTGACTTTCTTGTACCTAAAACCAAGACTCCTGACTATTTTGTAGAGGGAACTTCTCGAGCCAGTAAAATTAGTAGGAGGTTCCCGAACTTTTGCCAACAAATTTGCTAATGTAGGAAGGTCTCCTCTTTCATAAAAGGATAGGATCTCTCTCCTAACACATTCTCTGTCGAAACTATCAAGATGATCAACAACAGTCGATTTCCTTTTCCGGGGCAAGGGGGAAGGAATTAGACCGTCGGAAGTTTTCATCTTCTCAGATTTGATGCGATAGATAGTTCTCTCTGAAACTTGAGTTGCTGTTGCTGTTGCTGTCGCCTTAATGATTTCTTTCATTGCATAGTGTTTGAAGTGCATTCATCTCTGCTTTGTTCCATATCGTCTCTCGTGGCCATGGCTGAAATAGGTGAAATCGACGACAGTGAGCCAACTGCTCGATAGCCGATTCTAAGCTGATTGATGATGGCAGTGTGTGCAGACGACAACTCTCCGGCTGTTCCTTTCTCAACTACTCCAACCCAAATGTTTCGGCAAGCTTACATTTTCTACGATAGTATTTTGTTCTTAGGCGTTATACAACATCAGCAATGTACAATGAATACGTTTTGCCTTTTTCCAAACCACCAATGGCACTATTGCGCTAAAAGTCTAGCTAGAAATTTAAACATTAAAGTTCATGCGTTTGAAACATATCTCAAGTCTATAGTTTCATAACTGTTAACTATTATATAATAATTTTGTATGTAACTTCTTAATGCTTAAGTTTATTACAACTGGTATTTACATAACATTACATAATTTGGCTCTTATCTCAATCAATGCCCGTATAATCACAATTCTGAAACAGAGTGAAAACAAAACTGAGAGATTCGGACAACACGACATTCATCCAATCAGCGACAAGCAGCTAAGTGCAAGTTAAGTGCAAGTTTGCCAGATTTAAAAAAATCGACTATAGAGTCCTAGACAAATAATGACCGATTTCGAATGCGCGGCAATGAATGCTTTTAGATCAGTTTTTCCCAATTCAATTAAAAAAGGTTGTCTATTTCATTTTTCACAATGTATATTTGGTCTATTCAAAGGAATGGCCTACAACAATTGTATGAGAGCGATGCAGATTTTGCATTAAAAATGCGCATGATTACTTGAATTGCATTCGTGCCTTTCGTAGATGTAGTTGGCACATTGAGATCCTAATTGATAATAATGATTATCTTGAAAATGCACAACCTGTTTTAGATTACGTGGAGGATAACTGGATTGGACGCCCGAACCGTATCTCAGGACGTCGATCTCCTCGATTTGATCATATTTTATGGAATTGCTTCGACGCTGCCAGGCAAGGTGCCTCCAAAACAAACAGTTATTGTGAAGGTTGGCATCGCTCATTCAGTGAATTGGTTGGCGCATCACATCCTACTATTTGGAAGTTTCTAGATATTTTGGAAAAAGAGCAATCAAGAAATGAAGCTATAATGGAACAGTATGTCGCTGGTACAGACATTCCTCGCCGTAAAAAAAAAAAAAAAAAAAAAAATAAAAAAAAAAAAAAAAAAAAAAAAAAATATAAGGATAGTGGCGTTAGAATCCAACGCATCGTTAACGATTATGAAAATCGAGAATTGCTCGACTATCTTAGGGGTATTGCCCATAATTTGTCTTTTTTAATATTGTTGGCAATAGGTAATTTTTTTTTCTTTTTTAATAACAATAAATGTGTGTGTGATTTTAGTTTATCTTTGTTTTTTTTAAACAACGTTTTTTTTACCATGTATTAATATGTATTAGTATTCGAATAAACACTTTCTTGATAAAAAATTATTTTATTCGCCCTTTTTAAATCTTATGGTATATATAATTATGTGATAAAATTACCGTGAGATGTAATGCATTGCAATATAATTACTTTGCGCTGAAATTCTCTAATATGTATTTGCTATACGATGAAATTGCTGCAACGAAATTACCACAACGAAATTACTGCAATGAAATTACAGTGAATCTGTGTAAGAGGTCGTTCGACTGACGAGTAGGTCTTACTTGTACATCGCCCACGGTGGGAAATTCAAAAAGCCAGTCGGGAATGAAACAATTGCAAATTTTATAAGTAAACAAGCAGAGGTCAAAGGTTATTTTAGTTTCAATATCCATCCACTCTAACTCTTTCAAAATTGGTGTCAAATGATCATATTTTCTAACTCCGCCATGACCTATTTTAGCTGCGAAATTCTGAGCTTTCTGAACCCGGTCTATTTGCTCTTTAGTTGTCATTCCCCGGATTTTGCTGCAGTACAACGACTCTATTATCGTTAGGCGAGATGTTTTATCTAACGTATCTTTTATGCGGTTCAGAAAGAATGAGACTCCATTTACTTTTTTTATTATGTGACATATTGGTCCATAAGGACGCCTAGGTTCTTTACCGTATGAGATGGCTTAATAGGCGTCTCATCAAAAAGTATAGTTACGTTTGAAGGTAATCTAGATATTAACTGGTGTGATCCTATAAATATACACTGGGTTTTTTTTTCACATTAACATTTAAACCATTCATTTGAGAATATCTTTTTGCTTCTTTTAGGGTGACTTCAGCCTGATTCAGTAAATCTTCAAGTTCATTAATATTTCCAGATATCTGAGAATCATCTGCATACTAAATTAAATTGTAATTACTTAGTGCTTTTGCCATGTCGTTAATATACATGAGAAACAGTACAGGCCCCCGAGATTGAGCCCTGTGGCACGCCGTAACCTACGCTCCTTGGAGATGACAAAACTGAGCCAATTCTTACTGACTGAACTCTGTTCGTGAAGTAATCCTTACACTAAAACTCATCAATATGCAATTGTTTACATTTGTGTATGAGTATTGGGTGAGATATACTATCGAAGGCCTTGGAAAGGTCGAGTAGTAAGAGGAGTGATATCTTTTGGCTGTCGATGTTTTCATAAATATATTCAGTAACCTTCATAAGCGCAGATTCAGTTGATAACCGAGGTCTAAAACCGTGCTGGCTATTTGCCAAGAAGTTATTACTTTCCAAAAAGAATACAAGCTGGCTGGCAACCATTTTTTCTAAGAGTTTTGACAGAATTGGAGGCAATGAATACTTTGACTACATACATACACATCCTTCAGTGAAATTCAAAATGCTGTATTCGACAAATACTCCTGATATTTGCATGAAAACCTCACCGAACAGACAAATAAAATACACGATAAGCTTCACCAAAAATAAAAGTTATTGCAATTTTTATCAACAGGACAGCATTAATCAATCTATCACTGACACGAATTACTGTTCAGTACACATTACATAACCATATATGTTGCAAAACACAATACAAACAAACAATGTGGTATAGTTCCCATGCCACTGGCGCATTCCGTGGTCATCAAAAGATTTTCTATTGACGACTTGAATTGTCATTTACTTACCCAGTCCTTTTATTATTAAAAGGCTGCTTCACATGGCCATTCATTTAATATAAATGTATTAAGAAAAGCTGCAATTACTTACGTAACTATTACGATCTCTACTCTCGAGATCGACAGGTTCTTAAAAATAATAAGCAATTTGGCTGTAATGACTGATGACGGGTGACAAACAAAGGAGGGATGGGCATAACAAAACCAAAAAGTTACCTTAATATTAATTTATTTACAAAGAATTAAATATATAATATACAGTGAGTCAAGGTTCTGGGTGGCAAAAACACAAAAATTATCAACGAACAATAATAAGTAAAACCAGTCTAAGAATCAATAAAATCCACCCTGCAATAACAAAGCCATGAAAAATCACACAATCTATAAACATAATCAATAGAAATAGGCAGCATAATACATAATTAAAATTAACACTGAAGCGGCATAATGATACAGAGCAAAACGGGACCACTTCCTCAAACAATGAGAACAACTGTCCAATGCCGGACGATCAAGACAGAGCCGATACGACAACCACCTCGTCCTTGGAAACAATATGGACATCCTCCTCGAATGCTGGACGATCAACACAGTTGATACAACAACCATCTCGTCCTCAGATACGGTATGGAGGTCCTCCTCGACCACTGGACGATCAAAGACAGGGTTGATACAACCACCAACTCGTCCTCAGATACTCTCCGCTGCTCTGCTGCCAAGACTCTGCCTCTCTGCCTCTCTGAACCTGACTGGTCGTTCTGCCCTCCAGAACCTTACTGACGAATTTTGACGCCATCCATGATCCAACAGACGTCAACTCGCCAGCAATTAAAAACAAAAACAATTAAAAACAAAAACAAAGGAGGCAACAATCCACCGAGGGAACAATCGGCAAACGATTGTTCCTAACACTGACATTAAAAGCAATCTTATGTATTATGCATTTCCTAAAGAAGACTGCTTTTCGATTAACATACAATCTTTGTTCTACTGCTAACATTTGAAAATAGTACATCACAGTAACTTAATGTTGTGGCCACTAAGGGACCTATCTTTATGTTTTGACAATCATTATTTTTGCTTTGTGATAGGGATTATAAAATAATAAGATCTTTCCAAAAGCAATCCAAATCTATATCATTTGTGTGATTAAACAAATTTAGAATTTTGGAAAAACTCCCGTTCATGTGGATGCATATTCAGCAAAGTATTCGATGGTCTGGATGCTTGGATATATGATCAGGAGGGATGAGGGACAGTGAGTCAGAATAGTAACAAATATGGAAGTAGGAGATCAAAGGCTAATTAGGAAAGTATAAAGCATCACAGAAAAATGGGGTAGATATATCAGACACCAGCTATCAAATTATATATGCCGGATAAAAATATGATCACAATTTGTAACTTATACAACCAACCAAATTTTAATTCGAATTTCATTGATCTACCAACATTAATTAATAATCTACATGAACCCCTACTCTTAGTAGATAGAAGATATCTGTGTGCTCAGCCGACTTAGCTGAAAGACTTGAGTGTAACGTCCTGGATGACTCTTATACCAGTGACCACTTCCCCATAGTCCTTAATTATTTAAATAATAATAAAATATTGCCACCTGTAAAATATAATATTCAAAAAGCAGATTGGGACATTTACAATCTACATACCAGAAATACGCCACCATTTCCGCATAACGAAAATCACAGTACGTGTGAATTTTTCACGGATTTCATATTAAACGCTACCGGTAAAATCATACCTAAAACATGGCCACACCCAAAGAAATCCCGTGGCCCCACCCCAACCCCCCACCCCCTTGGTGGACTCCAACCTTAGCAACTTTCAGTAAAACCAAACACGCATGAAGTCGAAATCTCAGCAGGCATAAGACACGGCTCATTTATATCAAACCATTATATAATAAATATAATAACAAATACCAGAAACTTGTAATATCTGAAAAAATATCATCAAGGAAAAATAAAGTATCAAGTTTGTTAACAAATGCATCTATAAAAGAAATTCGGCGAAAAATAAGGAAAATTAACGGGAAATATATATAAGTCACCCAAGAAGTGCAATAACCCTAAATAAAAACTATATGATGACCCAAATGAAATCTCGAATATTAATTATAATAGGGAAACACTTCGAAAACAAAAGTGCCTTCTATAATCTAAATGAACATTTCAAAATATAAGAACACACACACACAAAACATGCTCAAATTTGAAACTTGAAGGTCTAGAATATAATTATGCATTTAATATGGATGAATTAAATAATGTTCTAAATTCATGTCCTCCATCGGCCCCAGGCCATGATAAAATACCATTTGAAATTATACAAACACTAGCCCCCATTGTCAAATCATATTTACTAACATTCTATACCACCATCTGGATGAAACGTGTGAACTGATTCGGTACAGTGTTGAATATGACTCTCCGTGATATTCTGAAGTCCCTTGAAACCGTTATAATGATACTGTTTGTGCAACAACACAAGACAACCGCCAAAGACGTTAGTAGTCGGCGTGGCTTGTGTAGTTCAAAAGAGTGCCCCCACGCATCTCTATGTCCCTTCCTGATTGGCCCTTGTGTCTATGGAGCCAGAATAACCTATCAGCTCCTGGCATAACGATGCCCTGTGAAGGGGGCATTTGAAACAGGCCGCCGATCAGTCAGATGAGTTCGTTACTGTCGCCCGCACCAGGCCGCAAAAGACAGAGAGGGTCCAGACTCCAGACTAGAGAGAAACGAGTGCCCCGCAGTCAGTCCAGTCCCGTCGGCCGCCACAAAGACGTGTAGCGCCTTGTAGTGGCAATAACAGTCCAACCTGCCCTCCGGCTGTCTGTGCACTGGTACAGTTAACAAAATAATAACAAGCAAAAGCCACCTGTGTAGCTAAGAAGAATACACCTGTGTTAAACGATTTCTCGATTATTATTTTTGCATTTTCTACATCGCATGCATATAGTACACTTATCACTCTCCTTTTTCCTTCTCATCCCGAAACCACAAATGACTGAATCAGGTCATATATATATATATATATATATATATATATATATATATATATATATATATATATATATATATATATATATATATATATTGTGTTACGAAGTGCCAAGTATCTGGTTACCATTTATCAATTATTGCCTCACCAAAAGCCAGACACCTGAACCCTCATAACACGTATTAAACGACTGAATACTCTAAAGGCAACAGTGATCCCTTAACACTTACCAGTATTGCAGAAAATCAGACTAAGTTCATCAAAACAGGTGTGAGGTAATCTTGTAAGTAATTAAATTAATCAAAGGGCATCACTCCATCAACAACTTTAAAAGTCTAAGTATTTCCCTGATTTCAGAAGTCTAAGTACTTCCCTGGTTCTAAGTCACTTCAAGTAAATTGAAGGAAAGCAAATCAATTACCACTCTATGATTCTACCTATCATCAATATAATCAAATGCAAATATACTGGTATGAAAATAAAAACATTTATAAAAATTTTAAATACAAAAATTTATTATTAAATTCAAAATTTATAAGTGAAATTCACAATATCAGGGAAAATTACTGTTACTTGAAAATAAAGTAAAGTTTAATCAATTCTTGAATCAAATTAAGTATAATTAAATCAAAATTAATTTATCACAAAATTCAAGAAAATTAATTCAATCAAAATTCAAAAGTGTTAGGCAATAATTGAAAATTTGAAATTAATTCACAAGTGTTAAACAACAACAAAACTTGAAAAAAATTCTAAGTAAATGCAAATTAATTCACAAATGTTAAATTTAATTAAATGTACAATGATTAAGCAATGAAAATAACTAAGACAATTAAATTGTGAATGCAAATGAAAATATAAAATAAAAAGACACACTTCAATAAGAAAATGAACAAGGGCACGAACAATGGAACAAA